>NC_083761.1:71550819-71728319 GCF_963514075.1 Conger conger
AGTACAGAGTCTTATTAGCCGTTCTTTCCTCCCTAATATGAGCTCTTTCATTTGCAAATAACCCCATCGTCTGAATCGCCGTTAATCTGGGTTCAGCGCTCATCCTGAGACAATGGCACACACCTGCTCACACACCGGCGTCGCGCTTGTGCAATTAGCCGACTGGCCACCCTAAACACGAGGAGCAACCGCATCAGCCTCTCCTGAAGGAGTCCTGCACTGCCAGATAAACAGAGAGAGGTGCGAGCGAATTACCCACAAACCTGAGTGCTTCTGCGTGTGCAACCCCCCCCCCCCCCTCCCAGGCATACTGTTATCATCCATTATACAGTCGGGCTAAAATAGGGAAGAATAAATGGTCACGTTGGCACAGTAGAGCATGAAATTTTCATTACTGTGACAAGTTTCCTGAAAGACGCATTATTATTGGCCAGTAACTGTTGCAATGGCCCAGTTATACCTCTATTAATATAAATGATTCATGTCACTCAGCGAGACGGAAGCGCAGTGCGCGGTTATGAGAGAAACTCATCCCTTTAAGTTGTCATTTCATGTGAATCACCACATTAATCAGCGGCAGTAGCACTTTGTGTTGGAAGGCTGTTGACGGCGAAGATGTGCATGGAATGAGTAGGGCCATAAGCGGTTTAAACAGGCCAGCCAAACGATACCAGGATTTCCAAATGTCAGCCACTCGTATTCAAAGTCTTCTCCATCGGGTGTGTAATTGATAGTATGCTCACGTATAATAATAATAACTTTATTTATACGGCACCTTTCATACGTGCAGCCCACAGTGCTTACGGAGAAAAAACAACTAATGAAAACACAATAATATGTCACTGATATATAATTAAACAATTGTAAATGATAGAATAATTAAGCAACAAATCGAGCAGGTTTACTTGTATTTGGTTATTTCAGCAATAGAATTAGCCACGACTGTTGGTAGCTGCTTTAAGCTAATTCAACGCTGTGTAGTTGTTCTGCACAAGGAGAAGTGCTGCTGAGTTTATTATCTTTGGACTTTTCTCAGGCCCGCAGGGACCTGCATTAAATTGATTGGACACCATTCAGCCTATAATGGGCCACTCTGAAACTATATGTGAAAACTCAAAAGCTGCACTGTTGTTAAAACACTGTAAGTGAGCCAGGTGCACCCACAGCATCTGTGACTTGCAGTTTTCTCATTTTTTAGTCATTACAATTGTTGTGTCTTGTTTCTTCATATATTTTTGGTTTGCTACAAATAAAGCATCCTATTTCCATAATAGTCGAATTGAGATAAGTATAATGATCTGTGGCTAGAATGGTTATTACCAGAAGGATCCTGACAAAAATACAATTTGAAAATGATTAGGGTTTTTACAAGGTACTCTGGTTTCATGAGATATTCTATTATGTAATATCCAACCTAGCAGCCCAGGTAGTGTGTTAATAATTCTACAGTATTATCATAATTATTACTGATCATATTATAATGCAGTGTATTAGATTTGCTTGATTAAGAAATAAGGGACGTGCTGGTTTCTGGACTGGGAAGCAGAAGTTGGAGCAGCCCTGTGCTGTGAGGTGATATGTCTGGCCTTAGACCAGGTATCTGTGATGTCACCCATTGAGGGCTTGTGGAAAGTGCTTTGAAACAGCGGAAATGCAGTTTTTGGGTGCTGCCATGTTGTACACATTGGAGCCAGAGACAGTACGGAAAAGGGGGGGACCCTTATATGGGCATAGAATCCGGATCATCCTCTAGGCGTGTGAGATACAGCGACTCGTCAGTGATGTGAACTGTCCCTTACTCGTCCACAAAATATTACTTATATTGTCCAAATAGCACCACAACCCTGGGCAGCTGTTTGGACCCACCCTCTCACAGCCCCCTTTTCTGTGCTCTCTCTCTCTCCCTCCCTCCCTCCCTCGCAGAAGCCGACCCTCCTCTCCGTAATGCCCGGTCAGATCGACTGCTGGGTTGTCAGTGTTAAGCCCGTTTTTTGTTTACGCGCTGAAGGGAGTCACACTGCCCGGAGAGTCTGCGAGTCTGCAGTGCTCTGTGCCACCAATACAGCCCAACAAAATGTCCTCTGAATACGTTTACGGATGGAGAGTTTCGGTTTAGTTCTTCATCCTTTATCCAAGTGAACGCGGGAGCCTCTTTGGCTGTGCAGAAGAAGAGGAAGCTCTTCTCACTCTCTCTCGCACTCTCTCACTCCATTCATGCGAGCGAACATCGCAGTCTGAGGATGCAGAACGGCAGCTGCCAGTGTTCAATCTTCTGAGCCATTTTGCCCTTCATTTTTACAAGGGAATGTCAGATGTGTATTTAGTTGTTACAGATTGTTACAGCAGCTACCTTGCCATAATGCTGCAGTGAAGTGCCATGAAACCTAGAAATGCTCTAATAAAAACACATTGGATGCTGGGAGAAATTATGAGTCCGTATTATTGATGATGATGAAAATTATTCACAGCCATCAGTGATATCATGATAAATATAAAGTAGTTGTATTAGTAGAGATATGTTAACTGGTGCAATAGGTGATGGAATGAAGTGATTTTCATTAGGGGGCGATCAAGCAAACATTCCCGTCTCTGTTTGCTTATTGAATAATGACACCTTGTGGACGTTTTGTCCGTGATTCACACAGCCCATGTCTATTCAGCCCTACATGCAGTATGTTTGATCACCAGGTGAACGTGGGCAAACATTGTCAAATGATGGTTATACATGCTGTATATAGCATAACATAACACACGGCAATGTTTGCCTTTTCCTACCACTAAAGTGTATCTCCTGCTTAGTTTGCCTGAAAGCTAAATAGTATCTATCAAGCCTCGTCTTGAAAACCCCCAGTGTTTCTGCCACCACTACATGTCCTGGCAAGCTATTCTACAAATGACATATATACTTCCTAATGTCTGTGCAGAATTATCCTTTGCCAGTTTCCATTTGTGCCCTCTCGTTCTGCTAACCGAAACGAAGAATCACCTGTAGTTCACTTTGTTAAGTGAAACAAAAATATATGGCATATATGTGATTAATATTTTAACTGTAAGCAGCGTTGACTGTGATATCCGCTTCAGCCCTGTGTGTCTGTCGGCCAGATCCTTTAAGATAAGCTTGTGTCCCGTGAAGAGCAGTGACCTTTTGACTGTCTGCCTTCACAGAGCTCTGAAGTTCTGTGGCCCAGGGGGACCTCCTCATGTCAAATTCATCATTGAGTGGGAACACAAAGTCAAAGAATGGTGAGAGCAGCTTCCCTACCACACACACACACACACACACACACACACACACTTCGCCTATTAATGCAACCAGTGCATGTATTTAATGCTTTGTCACAAAATACAAACATAAAAGGCTGTCGGTGTTGTGAACAGGCTGTGATTTTGTGTGGCAGCTTGTTTGGAAACATCCAGGAGGAGGTGGTGCAGGACGCGGAGAGTGTGAGGATCCAGCAGCAGCAGCACCTGCAGCAGCACAGCTGCACTCTGGACGAGTGCTTCCAGCTCTATACCAAAGAAGAACAGGTGAGCCCCTGTCCTACACTCCCCCTTTCCTACACTCCTCCCACACTCCTCTTCTCCTCCACTCCCCTATCCTTCACTCCACCTCTGCACCTCTCCTCCACCCCTCCCCCGTCAACCACTCCGCCTCTCCTACACTCCTCTTCTCCTCTACTCCCCCTTTCCTACACTCCTCCTACACTCCTCTTCTCCTACACTCCCTCTATCTTCCACTCCTCCTCTCCTACACATTACATTACATTGGCATTTGGCAGACGCTCTTATCCAGAGTGACGTACAGCTGATTAGACTAAGCCTGAGACAATCCACCCCTGGAGCAATACAGGGTTAAGGGCCTTGCTCAAGGGCCCAACGGCTGTGCGGATCTTATTGTGGTTACACCGGGATTAGAACCACCGACCTTGCGTCTCCCAATCATTTACCTCTACGCTACAGGCCGCCCCAGTATGTATAACCATCACGCTCCTCTTCTCCTCTACTCCCCCTTTCCTACACTCCTCCTACACTCCTCTTCTCCTACACTCCCCCTATCTTCCTCTCCTCCTCTTTTCCACTCCCCTATTCTCCACTCCTACACTCCTCCTCTTCTATGCTCCCCCTTTCCTACACTCCTCTCCTATACTCCTCCTCTCCTCGACTCCTCTTTTCCACTGCCCCTATCCTCAGTCAGAGTCAGTCAGACTCCCGGCTATCAGATGAAGCTCTCTTGTGTTCACATGCCCACCAGCTTCTCTTCCCTACATGTTCACTGAGAGCCTCACAATGAGGCTGGTCTGCAACCAGCTCAGCCTAGTCAGGTGTGTGACTCACAGATTCACAGACAGACCTGAGATACTGACGTCTGAAACCAGCTCAGCCTCAGGGGCCTTTTTCCATGGCTGATTAATGATTCCGAATATTTTTTGGGGTCGTCGAGTGTTGCTTCGCTTTATCCGAAATAAAACGCAATGACTTAAATTGTCCACCGGATGGAGCTGTATTATTTTTTTTACCTACTCAGATGGGCTTGGTCATCTACATGCAGGTACTGGTGCCAATTACACGTTCCTTGGCAGGATACTTACCGCTGTGTTGGTGAGTTAAAACCATGACCTATCAGTGGGACTTTAAGCGCAATAAAGTTTTGTAACCGCAACAAAATATAGTTAATTTATTATCACACGCATGAAGAGGACTGTCATCGGGCTACATTTGTACGGTTTTAATGGACAATTCAAGTGTAGCAGGCAGAATCAAGGAACATTAAATCCTCTGAGCCGTGTTGATTATGTTGCCTTTTAGTCTAAATTTAGCAGCCGTCGAAACAATGCTTTCGCGTTGTGGTGGATATTTTGGTCTCGCGCGTTTTGGATGTGTGTGAATAGAAAGCAGTTCACCAAGCCCAGAGTCTGGAAGAGGAAATGTACTGCCTCCTGCATCACTCACAGCTGTATTGCTGACCTATATAACTATATAGTTAATGGAATTTAAACATTACCATCTATTGATTATTCATTCCTTATCATTGATAAAAAGAGTTCTTTAAAATGTGCATTCTAGTCAAAGATGGGATGATCCTCTCATTGCTCTCTTCCTCTCGGTCGATTCACTTATTGCTTAATTTTGTCAATTCTTCATAACTATAAGTATACTTCTGTTTTGTCACACCAAAGCTTTTTTCCATCCGCTTCCTGGAAAGATACTTGAATTTAGATTTTATTATTAGCTGTCCTGTATGCCGATCAAGTGTCTGTAAATGTTCCGTTCCCCTCCAATCAGTACCCTTTCACACAGAAGTGTGCGTTCTTCGCCTCCCTCATTGTCGTCAGTGAAATCAACTCCCCGCCCTTCAAAAATCCCCCTCAAAAGATTTGTTGTGACTGTATTTAATCGGACATTTCGATTTAGGGAGAAAATTGAAAAAACCCCCCCCCAAAAAAAACAGCATTTAAGAATTGAAACCCTCTATTAGCCTTTATTACAACCTGTCTTTCTCTTGCACTTAAACCTCTTTCCCCACTCTTTTCTGGTCTGGCTATACGTTGCCAGCTATGTACATTCAATTCCCAGTTGTGTTAGCAGAGAGGACCAGGGGGCCAACTTTAAAACTCAGAGGGTGTAAGGCAGTGGAGGGAGGAGAACACTTGGCCTATTTTGGTCTCCCTTGCTGTAAACAACATGGAAAGTGACCCATTTAGTTTCCTTCCTCAAAGTTGGCCGTAAGTGGATCTAGCACAGTTTGTTTTCTCTAAAGTGCTTTTTCAAGAGGTGGCGGAAGGGTTAGAGCAGCAAAATGCCAGAGGCAGCAGATCTCCAGCTTATATTCTAAAATAAGGAAGAAAAAAAGGGTTGTAGCCGAATATAACCGTGGACTCGTGGGGTAGGGTGGATTTGGGGTGCTGTTACTTCAGTAGTCCACAGCTACTTGTCAGGCACCTAATCTCTAGTGTCCTGTAGTACTGTCTCTCTATTATCCTGTAGTACTGTCCCTCTAGTGTCCTGTAGTGCTCTCTCTATTGTCCTGTAGTACTGTCTCTATTGTCCTGTAGTACTGTCTTTCTATTGTCCTATAGTATTGTATCTCTATTGTTCTGTAGTATTGTATCTCTATTGTTCTGTAGTGCTGTCTCTCTATTGTTCTGTAGTAGTGTTCCTCTATTGCCCTATAGTGCTGTCTCTCTATTGTTCTGTAGTACTGTTCCTCTATTGACCTATAGTACTGTCCCTCTATTGCCCTGTAGTACTGTCTCTATTGTCCTGTAGTACTGTCTCTCTATTGTCCTGTAGTATTGTATCTCTATTGTTCTGTAGTGCTGTCCCTCTATTGCCCTATAGTACTCTACCTCTAGTGTCCTGTAGTACTGTCTCTCTATTGTTCTGTAGTACTGTTTCCATTGTCATGTAGTACTGTCTCTCTATTGTCCTGTAGTACTGCCCCTATATTGTCCTGTAGTACTGTCTCTCTATTGTTCTGTAGTACTGTTTCTATTGTCATGTAGTACTGTCTCTCTATTGTTCTGTAGTTTTGTCTCTCTATTGTCCTGTAGTACTGTTTCTATTGTCCTGTAGTACTGTCTCTCTATTGTCCTGTAGTACTGCCCCTCTATTATCCCATTGCTGAAAGATGCTGGAGTGTGGCCTTCACATTGGCTTGTGCACTGAAGCACAGTGAATGTGCGGTTCTTACATTGGAATTGGACATAAAAGCCATGACCCCTCGAAGTGTTGAAACTGGAAATCCTTACTTAAGAAGCTGGTACAGGCTTATCAAGAACTCTTGAAAGCTTTCTCTCCAGGCTTTACCTCTTGAACCAATATCCCTGCATGCATCAGTGATGACTACCTGCTTAGATTTCGCCAACATCTTCCATTATTGCAGAAACTTCTATGGCTTTCATTATTATTGGATCATTTCACATGTACAGCTTTCTATACAAGTGACTTTCATGGAGCTGAACTCTTGAATTATGTACCTCTACTTATATTTTCAACCGATTTCTGTTTTATAAATGACACTCAGTGAGCACTTTATTAGGTATTTATTACACTTCTTTTTTTACTTATTGATCTTCTGCTGCTGTAGCCTATCCACTTAGAGGTTTGTGTGCTCAGCGATGCTCTTCTGCCTACCACTGTTGTAATGTGTGGTTATTTGCATTACTGTCACTTGAGGGTTGATGCGAACATTATCTGAAGCTCCCTGACCCGTATCTGCATGATTTTATGCATTGCACTGCTGCCACATGATTGGCTGATTAGATAATCGCATGAATAAATAGGTTCCTAATAAAGTGCTCAGTGAGTGTATATATCCGCATGTCTATACCTGATGTCATTTTATTCTGGTGACATTATTATTTTGCATGTCATGCCCATTCATCTTCCCCTTGCACATCGATAAAGTTATTTTCTGCTCGGTTCTAGCGCAATGGCCCATTAAACACTAAATATTGTTTCAGCGTCCGTGTGTTAAAAGGTCTTGCGTTGTAATTATTTGGCTTTAATTAGTTTCCGCGGACTTCGGAGTTCCCCACTGCTTAATTCCTCTCAGAGTCCTCCGCCTCTCCCCCTGGTGGGTTTGTAATTCTCTGTGGGGCGGCAATCAGCCTTGAAGATGCAGAGTTAAGTATGGAGGGAGCAGCGCAGGTTATAAATAAATATGCTGCTGCATGAACGCGGCTCATTTCTCACCCTCTGCTGGACCAATGGGCTCCAGGCACCATGTGGCGCTTTGAGGAGGATGAGAGTGCAGGCTCATAGGGAGCCAGCGCGAGTGGGAGATGTGTCAGTGAGCTACTGAATGGCTGTGACTTAATAAACTGGATTATCAGCGCTGCTCCTTGAAAACGGCAGTCAGGAAAGAGTTTATGAATATGACACATGTTCTGTTGTCTAAAAAAGGAATGCGTGTGCGTACGTGTGTGTGATGTGTGTGTGTGTGTTTGTGGATTTACGTATGTGTGTGTTTGTGTGCACATTCTTGCACATGTGTGTGATCTGCACTTTTTTGTACATGTGTGTGATATGAACTTTGTTCATATGGACCTTTTTGTACTTTGCCGTGGATAAACGTCTGCGTCTGCTAAATAAAATGTAAACGTAATGTAATGTGTGTATATGTGAGATTGCTTGCGCATGTGTGTGATATGCACTTTTTTCTTATTAACCTTTTTGTATGTGGCTCTGGATAAAAGTGTGTGCTAAATTAAGCGTAACGTAATGTGTGCGTGTGTGTGTGTGTGCATGTGTGTGTAATGTAATGTGTGTGTGTGCGTGTGTGTAACGTAATGTGTGTGTGTGTGTATGTGTGTGTAATGTGTGTGTAATGTAATGTGTGTGTGTATGTGTGTGTAACGTAACGTGTGTGTGTGTGTATGTGTAGCTGGCCCCTGATGATGCCTGGAAGTGCCCGCGCTTCAGGCGGTGTGTGTGTGTGTAGTGTAATGTGTGTGTGTGCATATGTGTAGTGTAATGTGTGTGTGTGTGTATGTGTGTGTAATGTGTGTGTAATGTAATGTGTGTGTGTATGTGTGTGTAATGTGTGTGTGTGTGTGTGTGTGTGTGTGTAAGGTAATGTGTGTGCGTATGTGTGTGTAACGTGTGTGTAATATAATGTGTGTGTGTATGTGTATGTGTGTGTGTGTGTGTGTGTAATGTAATGTGTGTGTGTACGTGTGTGTAACGTAACGTGTGTGTGTGTGTGTTCTCGGCTGGCCCCTGACGATGCCTGGAAGTGCCGGCACTTCAGACGGTGTGTGTGTGTGTAGTGTAATGTGTGTGTGTGCATATGTGTAGTGTAATGTGTGTGTGTGTGTATGTGTGTGTGTGTGTAATGTGTGTGTAATGTAACGTGTGTGTGTGCGTGTGTGTAACGTAACGTGCGTGTGCGTTCTCAGCTGGCCCCAGACGATGCCTGGAAGTGCCCTCACTGTAAGGAGCTGCAGCAGGGCATGGTGAAGATGAGCTTGTGGACGCTGCCCGACATCCTCATCCTGCACCTCAAGCGCTTCCGGCAGGTGGGCGAGCGGAGGAACAAGCTCTCCACGCTGGTGCGCTTCCCGCTGGCCGGCCTGGACATGGCGCCCCACGTGGTGAAGAGGAGCCAGAGCGTCCGCAGCCTGGGCCCCTGGCCCCCGTCCTGGAAGCAGCCCCACTCCCCCGACTCCTGCCCGCCACCCGACTTCCTGTACGACCTCTACGCCGTCTGCAACCACCACGGAGGCATGCACGGAGGCCATTACACAGGTACGAGCGCGGAGGCCCCCCGTGAAAATGGCCGCTTCGTACAAACCGCTGTCCGAAAGCTTTGGTGAAGCATGTATACTTCTTCAGTTCAGAGTAGGTTTATGGCTCAATCCTAAACAAAAGCACATTCCCTGGTGTAAAATACAGCTATGACCAGCTTGAAATACCAGCTACTATGCTGTTTCAAAACATAGTTTGAGCTGGTCAGACCATGTTGAGGAAGGGGCTGGTCTAACCGGTCAACCAGCTACCAGCTGTTTCAAAACCTAGCTTGAGCTGTTTTTTTCAGCAGGGTTATGTACTTAAACATGACACAACATCAAGTTATATCACTGAATGAAGGTCAATTTCCTGACCGAAATGCCTGCAGCAATACTTGTTTGTAATAATAAAGAAGCTGTGGCTATGACAATGTTATACTTCATGAATATTCACTGGTGAAAACTGACCGAGCAAGCTAAGAATAACTCTTGTTTCCCCCACTCCCAACAGTGTGAATATTTGGATATATTAATATTTGCACTTGTGCTGTGTGTAATATCAGTCCTAGCCCCTCTGGTCCAAAATGTGTTTTCTCCAGGAATGCGTTTTCTCTTCTAAAAATGAGAAGATGTCTCTCACATCTTATTTTTTCGAATCTAGCACTGCAGCAGTTTTTGTTGATGGAGCTTAATCAATTGTTGTAGACAAATTAACATGAGAAGATTGGATTAATCACCATTCTACAGGCCTTGAATCTTGTAATCTTCACGGCTCATCTCAGGCGACTCTAAAGACGCACAGAGGAGTGCCTTTGCTGTCGCGTTTCTAGCTTTCTAAAGCTACTGTAGCAGCACTCTTGGAGAAATAGCTTACAGCAGGTAGCTGTGGAGTGAGAGCTAAATGAAATTCTGATTGACTGAGCCCAGTGTGAACTGAAACCAGCACACTCCTGCTACCAGTGCTGAGGAACGCTGTTCATGTCATCACATTCCACTGACTGCAATCCACGATCTGTCAAACATTTCACCCCAAAGCAGGAGTGTGAAATTGAAATTTAGATTACTAAGCACTACACTGGTGCAATTCACACAAACAGTGTGCTTACCCTGAGTTTGTGTGTGTGCGCGTGTGTGTGTGTGCGTGTGTGTGTGTGTGTGTGTGTGCGCGTGTGTGCATGTGTGCATGTGTGTGTGTGCGTGCGTGTGTGTGTGTGTGTGTGTGTGTGTGTGTGTGCGCATGTGTGTGTGTGTGTGTGTGTGTGTGTGTGTGTGCGTGTGTGTGTGTGTGTGTGTGTGTGTGTGTGTGTGTGTGTGCGCATGTGTGTGTGTGTGTGTGTGTGTGTGTGTGCGTGTGCAGCATACTGCAGGAACTCTGTGGACGGGCAGTGGTATGGGTACGATGACAGTAGTGTGGATCTGGTGCCTGAGGAGGAGATCAGCACGCGGGGGGCCTACATCCTCTTCTACCAGAGACGCAACACCATCCCGCCTTGGTCTGCCAGCTGCTCAGTCAGAGGTGAGGCTGCGGACTATTGGTCTGACTGCTGACCATGTGTATAACCACACCTGACCGTGTGAATAATGCTGACTGACCGTGTGAATAACTACTGACTGACTATCAGACTGACTGCTGACCATGTGAATAACCACACCTGACCGTGTGAATAATGCTGACTGACCATGTGAATAACCACACCTGACCGTGTGAATAATGCTGACTGACCATGTGAATAACTACTGACTGAATTATTGGTCTGACTGCTGACCATGTGAATAACCACTGACTGACCGTGTGAATATCCGCTGACTGACCGTGTGAGTAACTCTGACTGACCGTGTGAATAAACACTAACTGACCATGTGAATAACCACTGACTGACCGTGTGAGTAACTCTGACTGACCGTATGAATATCCACTGACTGACCATGTGAGTAACTCTGAATTACCGTGTGAGTAATTCTGACTGACCGTGTGAGTAACTCTGACTGACCGTGTGAATATCCACTGACTAACCGTGTGAGTAACTCTGACTGACCGTGTGAATAAACACTGACTGACCATGTGAATAACCACTGACTGACCGTGTGAATATCCATTGACTGACCATGTGAGTAACTCTGACTGACCGTGTGAGTAACTCTGACTGACCGTGTGAATAAACTCTGACTGACCGTGTGAATAAACTCTGACTGACCATGTGAATAACCACTGACTGACTGTGTGAATATCCATTGACTGACCATGTGAGTAACTCTGACTGACCGTGTGAGTTACTGACTGACCATGTGAGTAACTCTGACTGACCGTGTGAGTAACTCTGACTGACCATGTGAATAAACTCTGACTGACCGTGTGAGTAACTCTGACTGACCGTGTGAGTAACTCTGACTGACCATGTGAATAACCACTGACTGACTGTGTGAATATCCATTGACTGACCATGTGAGTAACTCTGACTGACCGTGTGATTGACGGTCCCGGGCTCCTGTCCCCACAGGCTCCACCACTTCCTCCATGTCGGACCACTGGCTGATCCGCCTGACAGGCGACAGCAAGAGGGGCTCCAGGGCTTCCACCACCTGCCCCTCCTCTGTCCCTGACTCCCCCGAGTCCCCCGTCTTCCATGAGGAGTCTCCCAAAGCAGAGAAAGGTCAGTTACCACGGTGACCCGCAGAGGTTCAGCCATTCAGACAGTCCAGGACTTATGTTACACACTACAGAGTCACAGAAATACAGTGACTGGAGATATATTTTTGTTCTCTTTGGGTACAAATGAGGACATTTTCCAAGCAAAAAAGGTATGATTATTGCTGGCTACAATTCCATGTATCCATAGGGTACTGCCCCAGTGACAAGCATATGTACCTTTTTAGGCACTTTTCGTACCTTCATTTCTGTGAGTGCAGTTTAAATGTGGTGCTGTTGTTTATTTACCGTTGCTGGCAGAGTCAGCACTGCTTTGAAAATCCAATTTTAGCTGGTGCTGTTACATATACAGATGGGTTGTTGTGCTGTTAAATGAGAAAAGCAGCAATAATTACACAGGAATATTACAGAAATTTTACCTTGGAGAGCCCAAATACTATTGGGTTATTTTTTGTGAAACAGCCACCAAGGCAGAAGTCTCCAGCATTCCAGCAGAGCTAAATGCATGTTTTTACTTGTGTGTATGACTCTATTTGTCAGGAAATGTGATATAGTGTGGTATGAGCAAACTCCTCCTGTTTTTTCAGTGACTAATTCTTTGCTCATGATTTGAACCCCCCAAGGTACAGGGTAATTGTGCATATATCAACTGTTTCTTTTTGCCTTGATGCACATTCGGGGTTTTAGTTGGCAAACCATTGCTTTATGTGTGTAAAACACACTGGTTTTATGTGTAAAGTGCTCATATCCTAGCTGCAGCCATTCACACAGCTACAGTGTGGAGGTGAAACCCTGTTTCTGCTCCCTGTCCAGGAGGGTTCGACACCAGACCATTCGTCAGGGGCCTCCAGGGCCGGAGTGTGAGCATGCGGACCCCCACCAAGACCAGGGAGGCCCTGAGCAAAGTGCTGCCCCTGCGCTGGTCCTTCGGCTCCAAGGACCGGCAGAAACCAGCCGCGCCCACGTCCGGGGAGCTGGTGGAGTACCTGGAGTCTGGCCGCCGGCCGCGCTGCACCAAGGACCCCATCGCCACACTGATGGCGGGGCCGGAGAAGGAGGCGCCCGAACCCCGCCGCAAGCCCTCCCTCAGCTCCCCGAGCAGCACCAGCCTCAGCTGCCTGGGCCGGGCGGACGGGGAGCCGCACGGCTCCGGCAGGGGCCCCGAGGGCCAGTACAGGCAGTCTGCCGACAGCTCCGGCACCCTGAGGCGCGGCAGCAGCAAGCAGAGGGACGACGGCAGCCTCAGCAGGAGGAGCTCCAAGAAGAGCAGCAAGCAGGAGCAGAGCTCCTCCGGGGACTCCCGTTCCCACAGGAGCTCCGGCACCGCCGCCCCTCCCGGCTCCGACTCCACGCTGAAGAGGGGCAAGGGCCACTCGGGACACGGGGACCGGCCGTCTCCGCCCGAGGAGAGCCGGGGGAAGAGAGGGGAGGATCCCAAGGGCCACGACGGCCTCCTGTCCTTCCTGAAGCCCGGCTTCCTGAAGAAGGACTCGCAGAAGAAGCAGCGGGACGGTGAGTCTGGGGGGAGGCAGGGCGATTCGGCGAAGAGGAGCTCATCCAGGCTGTCGCTGTCCAACGGGCCGCTGAACGGGGCGCTGGAGGGCAAGGCCAACGGCGCCCCCCGGGGGTCAGGCAGCAGGGGCGGGCAGGAGCTGGCCAACGGCAGGGTGTCCCGCGGGGACATCACCCGCTCCCAGAGCTCCTCCAGCATCCCCAGCAGGCCCGACCTGACGCTGCGCCGCACCGCCTCCCTGCACCGGAACGGGCTCTCCGCCCCGCCGGCCCGCGGCCTCACCGCCGACAAGCCCTCCTACGGCACCCTGCAGAGGACACGCTACAGCACCACCTCCCTGGGCAGGAAGAGGACCGTGCCCGAGTCCAGCTTCTGAGGAGGCGCGTGGTGCCGCTCCCAAACAAAGCAATACCCCCCCCCCCCCCCCCAGGGCGTGGCTGATGGGGCTACTTCCTCAGAGGCTGGGGGCAGCTGCTGACACCATTCCACGGGAACAGCAAACGTGGGCATTATGGGAAGGAGAGGGCCACTGGCAGCATTGTGGGGACCTGGATCAGCATAGGGGGGACCTGGATCAGCATAGGGGGGACCTGGATCAGCATAGGGGGGGCGTGGATCAGCATAGGGGGGACGTGGATCAGCATAGGGGGGACGTGGATCAGCATAGTGGGGACCTGGATCAGCAGTGGGGACCTGGGCCAGCACTGACGGCATGCTCATGTTTACTCAGCATTCACACGTTGTATACACTGGGTAAGGGGGAGTACAGTAAGCTGTGAGAGTATATCCTGAGATAATCAGTTGTTTTGTTTTTGTTAAAGAGTATTTCTTATTGAATTTTGTTAAGGTTTTTTCTGTGACAATTAACAGTAAGTGCCTCTACCAATACAGTTCAGACAAGCAAACTTCTGTACAATTGTTCGACACTGTAACTGCATGATTGGGTCACACGCATTACCCACTAATTCTGGTTACTCGTCTCAGCATTACCATAAATCATTATTTTTTTCCAGAACTTATTTTTTCTTTAATCACAAAAGTATTAATTAAACAAGTCTCCGGGCAGAAAAAGACAACGTTGTTAAAAAGGGGAAATTATTGATAAATTATTTATATTGTTTTGTATTGCAACACAAGCAAATCACTGCATTCTTTGTACATAAATGAAGATTAAAAATATATATCAGAGTAATATTTTATTTAACCACTCCATTAAAAGAAAGCTAGGAATTATTAAATGATTGTTTGTGTTTGCACTGCAAAATGGCTGCTAGATTCTCATAGTTTTTCATATTGCAAATCTATTCTCTGCACTTTCTACAAAGTCAGCTGCATCAAACGCAGCTATTGGGAGGGAAAGGGTTAAATGGTAGCTTGATTCACGAAAGCAGCACCTGTGCTTATGTTGTAACTGAATGAAAAAAGAGAAAGACTTGGGTTGGAAGTACTCTCTGACAATCAGATCAGGAAATTATCCTTCATCTTTAATGAGCCAGCGAGACATAGGGAGTTTTGATGTGCTGTGTTCCTTTCATTAGAAATGAAGGAGATTGTATCAAAATATAGTGCATTATATTATATCTAGTTTTATCAGTACTGTGGTCGCTACTCAACGCATAGAGAGAACTGTGAAAAGCAAGGCCTGAAGCTGAGTGTTCACTAGACCTTATTACCATACGATTCGTGTGTATGATCCGTGTTTATCCAGAGTGCGTTATCTAATATGCTCCTTTATGCTCGCTGAACCCTGTCTGATCCTTCAAGGTTTTCTCCTTTTCCACCTCTTGTGCTTAATCAGATTCATCATTCTCTCATGTTCACAGTGGTTTGTATGAAGGCTGTGTCAAGGCCTATACACCACGAACAATATCCAAACGATAAATAATATCATTAATTGTTTAAATGGTAAATATGTTGGTTTTAAAATCATTCTAACTCAAGTGGATGGCGTCCATGCCACAACTATAACGACTGTGATGAACAATACCGAATACTGAAATTACTTGTGATTTTTTTCCAGCTGTATGAACAATAGAAACACTGGACAGCCAATGAATATCCGCCCTAATTTACAGGGTGTCACTTTAGAAATGGCAGATGACATAGCCAAGACGCTATAGTATATGGTGTAGACAAGCCTTCAGACAGATAGAAAAATACACTTGGTGTAAGCAAAAGGCAGTAGCTATGGCACATACAGCACAGTAATCCGGTCTCAATGTGATCCAGGCATGCCCGTGTATATGTGAAATGCACAGTTCCTTTCAGGCACTTTAGGAGTCCGGAGTGTTTTTGGTGACTATCTGAAGTCCGGGTAGGAAGTTCACAGGGGGCTGTGGTCTTTGTCCTCTCCCACTGTGTTTCCCTATGAAGACAAGGCAGTGTGAAGCTTTACAGGTTACTTGACTTGTATTTCTGGCTGTGAGAGATTAGCTAAATAGTGTCTGTGTTCCACCTATAGGCCTTTTATGCGCCAATCTACGTTCATTCACTCTCATTTGAAATTCCCAGTAAACTTTCTCAAGCTGGCATATATTATGCATACAGTCAGTAAAATAGTTCTGTTTATTCATTGTGGTCAAAAAATTACTCTGTGTCTGGTAATCAAGCTGCATTGACCATAGTATTTTGATCAAATACTGGTAGTACAAGCAATAAATTGTTGACAGTGAGTTACTATGTATTTCATTCTGTGATTATAGTTGTATAAAAGCTGGGGTGCAGACTGTTTCAGTTGATCAGTAATGTTGTTAATGTCTTTAAGTTTAACCTACATCAACTAGCAATGACCTTCTGAATTCCAAAACCATGTTGTGCCATGACCACATTTGGCCTTTGTCAAAAGTCTCATTTCAAAATCTGATCTGTGCAATGATTTACAGATTTACACTCTGCACTCATGTTCATAACACAGTCTTAAAGCCAAAGCATTATCATTACAAGAACATAGTGCATTACGTTGGTCTGCTGGTGGACAGCATCTGTAGTCAACGTTTAACAGTAAGGTCCATTGTTGTTGCTTCTGATGAGCTGTCCCAATATTGGTCCCAATATTCTGGCCACTTTAAACCTCACTGAGGACACAGAAGAGCTAGGGAAGCCAGGCTTTAACATTTTGCAGTAAATGATGCACACGACCATTGGAAAATGATAAGAGGTAATGGCACATTTGCAATCTTCTTCTGGAAATTGGTCTTTTGTTCTGTCTTCTACGTGTCACTCTGTTTGCATCTTTCCTTGGCAAATGTTGCTCTCGTCTACACCTGCTTTTGAATTTGAAATGTATAGATTTTGCATCAAAAAGAAAATGACTACTGAAAATAGCACAACTAATCATGAAGGGGTGTGTATTTAGAAACTCCCACTACTATAGGCCTACTTTAAATAATATTCTATACCGTTCACAAATAAAATGTTCACAAATTGTTTTTGTTTTTTTTCATTGAAGGCCAGTGGCGATGTTTATAAAAGTGCTTGCCATTGATTTTTTTTCCTCTCCTGTCCACTTTAGACTGATACGTTTTGGCTTGTGTCTGTCGAACAGCCAGGATTACTTTGGTCACACAGACACTGTGTGACATTCAAGTATAACCAACTGGTTCCTCCAACACTCAATGCTCATCCAATGGCCTTGGTTACAAGCAATGTTTTAGCTGATTATTGTCCCGTAAAAGCAAAGCCTTTGTGTTTCTACCCGCCTTTCCTAAAACATTACTCTCACCTTCTGTGAGCTCCTTCTTGTTCGGCACAGGGTTATTTACACAACTTCTTTCCTTATAATCTTGCACCAATAAGTGGATAGGTTAGTCTGTCTCTTGATTTTAACAATCGTAGTTCAGCTCCGTATTTCTTTTGAGAAAGGATTGGAACAATATCAAAGGATGTACAGAAAGCTGATCAAGACACAAAGTCTGTATTGCTTTTGATAATACATTTATTTTCATTTTGATTTATGTTTTTCCCTGATTCATTTGACATGTGTACATGGCAAGCATCAATCACAATGTTTACTAAAAAATGAGCACTTGTTTAAAAAGGACTATGAATGAAGGATGTCTTTTCAGTTCTTTTGTGAAACGTGGGTTTAAAATGTTTTATATGCAATTTTTTAAAGTTTGACATTTTATAACAGCTTTGTAAATATACAAAGATAGATGTGAAGTAATGTAGTAGACTAGCAGCCACCCCAGGTCACACGGGCAGGGTGTAGGGTAAAGCACAAATGCAGATTTTAATCAGATGTGTTCTCTGCAAAAAGGGGTACGAAATGGTATACTATGGAAACAATAAAAGTGGTTTCTACCCACCTAAGATGTCTGCTATACATAATATACTGTTTTATTTTTAATACTCCCAAATAAAACACAATGTTTATCACTATTTGGCTCTTGGCAATTTTCTTCATGTTTGTCCTAGTCATAGATATCAGGAACCGCTGAAAGTAAAGTGGCTCACATCCAACAACACATCAATTCATCATACACAAAGATTAATTAACAGGTATTGAATATTTACGGATAGTGCACATCCTACTTATGGAATCAGGCATGAACCAATGAAAGTGTATTTAGTCAGGCCAATTGTAATTTTTTATTTTACTAAAGAAAATGTTTGGCAAATTATGCTTTTGATAGGTACTTTATTATTATTATTATTTTTTCTTTATTTTATAAGCGCTCCACTGATTCAAGATGTTCGTTCAAGATGTGGGAAGAGGACATGAAGAGAGTATCTGCAACCTTGCAGTCCTTAACTCTCACAGTTTTCTCAAACAGTATTAGTCCTAGTAGTATTCAAAGTATTCCTTTTTCCTAGAAAAATACATTTAGCAATGATTAGGCCCAAATTATTGTGTAGGTTAATCAATGGTTTTGTGTGCACAGCCTGTCTATACAGGCAGTCGAACCTGGACAGTGTGAGTAATTACAATAATTCAACACTAGATGGCTTCATTGTTACAGGAAAAAGGCTGTAATCATTCCACCAGTGGCCTGTTCCACAAAGTATAATTACTGAGATAATTGAGATAACATGCACTGAGTAAAACCTGGACCCCCTCCAAATCTGGAACATGGACTTGAGTAAAAAGGTGTTCTGGGTTTTGCTCTGTGGAACAGGCCCCAGGTTTATTCCATTACTGTTATCCTTGTAAAACCATTTGTGAGACGATTCAGGTTTAACTAAATCTAGGCCCGTCTCTGGTCATAAACATGATTAAAGAATCACGAAGTTGTCAGACCAATTCTATATAATTAAGGATAACGGCTACATTAATTCAGTGCGACAATTATGCAATAATAGAGGAAATCAGGAAGGGTGATATACTTTTTTCATGGCACTGTAAATAGTAGTATTAGGCTTTGAAAGTGGAGGAAATACAATTCAAAGCGCAAATGACAGTGGCGCATCTTTAAAGTGCCACTAGATGGTAATCTCATCAAGGCTGAGTTTTACAGTCGTGGCATGTGGCCGTTAAATAGGACACCACTACCCTATTAAATATAAACGACTAGCTCGCTCTATATGCGTGGTCATATTTATTGAGCTCTGACTACACTTATTTGGAAATACTCTCGTCTCTCTCTCTCTCTCTCTCTCTCTCTCTCTCTCTCTCTCTCTCTCTCTCTCTCTCTCTGTTACAATTGGCATTTTATTTTGCGGAAACAATCATTTTAATTTCTGTACACTGGATTCTGGCGACAGTTCGATGCAAAGTCGCCGGGTCATTTTAGCGTTGGTAGTTCTGTAACGCGCCTCACAGCAAGGAGGTCCTGGGTTCGAATCCCCGTCGGCCGGGGCCTCTCTGTGCGGAGTTTGCATGTTCTCCCCGTGTCTGCGTGGCTTTCCTCCGGGTACTCCGGTTTCCTCCCACAGTCCAAAGACATGCAGGTTAGGCTGATTGGAGAGTCTAAATTGCCCATAGGTATGAGTGTGTGAGTGAATGGTGTGTGTGCCCTGCGATGGACTGGCGACCTGTCCAGGGTGTATTCCTGCCTCTCGCCCAATGTATGCTGGGATAGGCTCCAGCCCCCTGCGACCCTGTTCGGGATAAGCGGGTTCAGATAATGGATGGATGGATGGATAGTTCTGTAACAGTCGCTACACATGGCATAATGATTTTAATGGAAGTTATACTGTCTACATGTAGCCAATTCATCACCTACAGAGTGTAGCTAATAGGACTACTATGGTAACACTGCACTTGAATTGTGAAACGTGCAATGTATCTATAACTTCGCAACACAGATAAAACTTAATCTGGCTAGCCTACTTTAACAGACATTTACAATATTGAGTTTTTAAGAGGGCGGGGCTGAAAGCGCAGCAGGCAGGCTAAACGCCACACCGTTCTACGCCACACAGATTCAGAGGTGTCGCGAGAGTTTGCTCAATCGGTGGAAAGGAGATGGGAATAACAGTGCTGGGAAAAGAGTAGGAACAAATAGTATTTTCTTTATGATATAACACGACGGGGTTAGAGTTTGGCGTGTCCAACATAACACTATATCTGAAAATAGTCTCAATTTCAAGAGTGAGACACGAAACATTTGTGTAACCGCGCAGCGAGAGCTAGCTAACTCATTTGAACTGTGTATGACGCCGTGACAGACGGTGAGTTTTTTTCCCCCTTGCCTTGTGTGGAAATTACTGCAAGAATGAAAATGAGTTTTCTTCGTTTTCTGCACTGAGGTTGCGATTAAGGCCTTTATGTCTTCTTATTATCAACAACTGATACGGTTTATTTGTTGTCTGGCGTATAGGAAGAATGAAGTGGAAAGTATTTGGGCTAAAGGTTGAATAGCAAATAAGCTAGCTAATAAATAGAGTTAATGTAAGTAACTTAAGTTAGTTGTTCATAGTGTAACTTAACTGCCTGTTCTGTCTTACTATGCCAGCCTAATTTCTAGCTACAAAACTAGCTAACTTTAATCAGCAAGCATCGCAATTAGATGCAATTAGCTACATAGTTAGCGCTTTATTTTGTGGAAACATCTAAAGTAACGCTAATTAATATATCTTGTCTTTTATTAATTAAATCCTATAGTTGAGCTAGCTAGCTAGCTATATTGGGTTTTGCATGGTTTGGTGTATCTACCTAGCCAAGTTAATTTAGCTAGCTATCTTGACAGTACGAGCTATGAAACAGAACTTAACTAGACTAGAGCTAGCTAGTCTAACGTTACGGTTTTTAGCTAATCTAAAGTTAGCTCATTTAAGTAACGTTAGACTAGCTAGGTAACAGCCATCATACGAAATGCTACCAACACATACAGATATAACGTTAAGTAACTAGCTATAAAACTAACTTTAAACAAACCAAACTAACGTTTGCTTGTTAGTCTATTTCTTATTTGGCTAGCACCAACGGTAGCTAAGTAGAGAAATGTTATGTAGCTAGTTGTCTTCGTAAGTCAGTATTCTCACTGAAATTGGAGAAAAATGCTGGTCTACAGATCTAGCAAGCTAGCTAGCCAGTCATCCACTTAGAGACGTACAACAAAAAAAGTTACATTCACAGATCGTGCAGGTGCAATTTGTAAACATTTAGCTGGCTATAGATGACCAGTCGTATCCAGCAACAATTAAAACAATTGACTAACGTTAACGTATCTGTCACCACGATTTTCTGTGATTAGCGAGTTGGCTAGCTGGTTTGGGGCTGCCTCCTAACATGTAGCTCTAGCTATTTTATGATATAGCCAACAATCTTGACAGCCCTAAAAAGCGTTAACGTTAGATGTTTTCTTCTGCATAGTAACGTTGACTGGGTTGTTGTAACTAATATTATTTTAATACACAAAGTATGGTGTCGTGTAGCCTAGCTTTCGATATAATGTGCAAGATCAGCATTATGTACCTAACGTTACATTATAATCCAGAAATTGGTATTGTTCTTGACTAGTACCAGAGGCATCCCATGGTTTTTTCATTGTCGTAGCTAACGTTATGCATTCCACGTTAACTATAGCTTGTGAGCCAGCAAGCTAGCGGTAATGTTCTGCAGCAGGCCCAGGCCTTCTGACTCGTTCATGAAACCTTTGCTGAGAACAACCGGGCTGTCAAATTCTTGTTAAACCATTGGACGAGGGACAGACTGTCGCAGTCCCATTGGGCTTTGTACGATTATACCCGCTCATTGGATACTTCCTTTACTCATAGCTGATTGGACATTTGTGTTAGCGGGCGACTGTAATTGGCTACAAGAAATGTCAACTAGGCGATTTCCTTCCTCTTTTAGGATACATTTGTCTTTCAATGCCAGTCGTGTCTCTGGGCGCGGCCCCATCAAACGCTTGAATTAGCGACTTATTATTCTTAACTTCCAAATACCAAAGCACGTCGTTGCGTTAGGTTTGTTGACATACTATTTCCTTTTCAGGTTCGTTGCCTGTACATTTATGTGAGCAGTCTAGCCTCGGAGAAAGGGGCTTGAACGGGAGGAGAGACTCAGAGACCCATACCAGGATTGTGGGTTTTGTTTTTTGTTTTTGGGAACCAGGAATAATCCAATCGACTGCAACGATTTAGTTTACCTGTTCAACTACAGCGCACAGGTGTTCAACCGAACGCACAATGGAGGCCATCGCCAAGTACGATTTCAAAGCCACTGCAGACGACGAGCTGAGTTTTAAACGTGGGGAAGTATTAAAGGTAAGCGCAGTATTTGATTTTTTTTACATTGTGACTTGCAATGCATTGCTACCTATGCATGTACCCTCGCGTAGTATCTGCCATAACTTATTTAGACCTTTTTCTACTAGCTGCATGAGCTGTCATTTGGACTGGCGTTTTAATTTCAGTGCACATAATTATGACAGATGCCAGTGTGTGCTATGACATTATTTTGTTAAATCAGCTTCCAAATATATATTGCTAATTATAGAATCTCATAGAATCTTCTTAGAAATAAGAATGGTTTTTCTTTTGTCTGTAATTTATTTCCCCATATAATTACTTTTACATTGGGTGATTGGATTCCTCTTCTTCTTCTTCTTTAAAAAAAAAAAACAAAACTCATTATTTATTTATTTTTATACAGGATGATCTGTTTGCCTTTGAAACAAATGTCCGCACTTTAAACGAGAATGAGGTCAGTTATCAGGAAGCAAATGTTTTCATGTGAAGCCCAGAAACCCTGTGTCTCAGTGAGATGGATAAAATTGGTTGACTGTAATTTCGTCCGCGGTGAGCAGTTAATATCTGCTTTTCTGAGGTCTTGACTACTGAAAACAAGTGGATGTTACTGAGCTACAGCATTTCATGTTTTTACACTTGCAACCTAAACCACTTGGGGAATCCCCCCTCCCTCTCCACACACACACACACACACACACACACACACACACACACACACACACACACACACACACTGCTTTCATAACATTTGAATTGTGGAGCAGCCTTACTCTTAATCTGCAGTACGGTTAACAAGGAAGTGTTTGTCATGGAATAGTAGTAAACGTGTTATCTGTACCTGTCCAGCAATGACTGGAACACTCCTCTTCACAGAGCTGTGATCTTTGGCCCTTTTTTCACACTGAAGTGAACAGGGATTTGTAAAGCAAAAGTTGTCGGCTCTTTATAAAGAAAAGGAAACGGTGAAGTAAATGAATAAAATGGTGCAATTCAGCTTTTACCGTAGGACTGCTGAGCACAATCGGAGCAGGCCCCTCCAGTTTGTCTCTTGTAGTAGATGGCGGATTGGTGATCACCTCAGAGTCACGAAGGACTGAGACTGGAGTTTCTCACGTCAGTCTGAGCTGTCCCCCTGTCTGTCCCAAAGGGTTAGGGAGCCCTTAGCGGGGAACACCCTGCTGTTTGTGCTCCTCTACATGAATAATGATTCGATTTATTTCTTAGTCAAACAGGGCCTTTGCTCAGCTGCTCTTTAGATTAAAAGTCAATTCCATCTTATTTTCTGAGGAGCTTCAGAGCTTCTTATGAGCCACCGGCTGGATGGGTTATCTAGACATTAGCTGGACTGTGGTGAGCATTTCTGCATGCAAGTGCCGGGGATTTAAATGTAATCATCTTAATCCTTCTCTTTAGACGTCAGTGGAGCCATGGCGAGCGCAGGTTAAAATAGCGGGTCAGTGCCGTTTAAGCTCTAGAAAGTCATTTTCTTTTTTGTTGTTTGTAATGCTATAGGTCAGCAGCTGCAGCATTGAGGGGTAATGACTGATCTGAACAAAGAAGTGTCTTTCAAGTAATATTTTACAAAGAGAAGCAGTCTGTTGGTCAGCCCCGTTCTGCCTACGAGGCAGAGCAGCCTGACTGCCTGAAAGTGCTCCAAGCTCCCCTCGTTCCCTCCCAGAACGCTCCTTCGCATGCCATTCTTTGGCCCGTAGGTTTTGGAGCGCTTTTCTGCTGATGTTCTGGAAAGAGTCGGGAACCCTTTTTGGATGGATTCGCTCAGCTGTGCTCTTTTGTGCTGGCAGTGCTGCGCGTTGGCCCGCAGATTCGCTGCAGTTGGAGCTCTCAGCCCCGTTCTGCTTATCCCTACCGCTGAGCTCTCTGTTAATAGGGTTTGATCGAGTCATTAGTCGACTACTTACCTGACTTTGACAGCAGTTAAATCATGTATTTGTTTCGCTGTTATGGGTTGTTGGAAGTTTGCGTCTGTGTTTCTGTGGTCTAACGGGAGGAAACTAGTAGATCTCAGTTATTTCTGTCTTACGTCCATGTTTAAGGGGTACATAAGTAGACGTGATAAATAAGCACCTTTAATTTGTTAGCTTGAACACACCAACAGCACATTTCTTTGCCTCAATTGTAATCTAGGGATCTCAAGTAAAGATCAGGATTCCATTAAGAGCTCATTCAAGCCTAATTAACTCTGAGCTCTGCTTGAATTAAAGCAGGATGAACATGTCCTCAGGACCTGGGTTGTGAAGGCTGATTTACAATAATGGTTAAATCGCTCTTTTTGCTGTAGTGGCTGCCGGTTGTTTTGTGCTTTTCTTTATTTTGTGTTGAGTATAGAACCTAGTGAGGGCTATACTCAGGCAACAGCTTCCCAATGTCTTGTTGGAATTTGCCACATAAGTCTGAAGTTTAGAAGCCTATAGGCTAGCAAGTGGCCACTGTACCTTCCTATGTTTCATTTTTATTATTATACGTTTTGTCAGGAATCTATTATTGCAGTTCAAGTAAGCCTTCCTAATTCTGCTGCATTGGTTGAATGGTAAAATAATAAGATAACAAGACTCGGTAAGGTAAATATATTTGACTTTGATTTAGTCACATTTTTACATTTTTTTTTTATTTTTTAGATAAAAACGGAGGCATGCCATTCCTTAGACTATTTTTCTTGGAGATTGGCATCATGTATTACTGTGTGTTTGTCCATCTGTTAGTATGTTGTAAATAGTTTTTAAGTTTTACTAAGTTTAAAAAAAAAAAAAGAAGAAAAAAAAAAAGAAAACCCCGAACAATACTGGCATCCCGCAGCGCCCGTTCCCAGAGCAGCACCAGAGCAGCACCAGAGCAGCACTAGAGCAGCACCAGAGCAGCACCAGAGCAGCACCAGAGCAGCAGCAGAGCAGCACCAGAGCAGCAGCAGAGCAGCAGCAGAGCAGCAGCAGAGCAGCACCAGAGCAGCACTAGAGCAGCAGCAGAGCAGCAGCAGAGCAGCACCAGAGCAGCACCAGAGCAGCACTAGAGCACTGTGTTTGTGTTAAACACTACAGAGATATCAATCAGTGAGTGTGATGCCACTGCTCTAAGCCTGCAGCACGGCGATAGCCTTCAAATTAATTTGTGCGGGAGTTGCGCAAGCAGCGGGCGGCGGGAGCACGTGGGCTCATGTAAGGTGTCCGCCCACGCGGGGAGGACCAGGGGATTATGGGAAAGAGGAGAGAGAGAGAGAGAGGTCCGCCTGAGGGTCCTGTGTCTGATAGACCTGAGCGCTCTGAGGGTTGGGGTGCGTCTGGGGCTTATGGATATCTGGGGCTCTTTTATAGGAGGGCTCTTTTCCTCCACTCAACCATTCTAATCTTTAATCTTTCATCTGCCTTAATGCCTTTCATTCATTGTCTCATAGTACTGAATAGTAGGTTCTCGCTGGGTAAGTCCTGTCGGCCGTGGGGTCATAACTCGACCTCTTCCCACACAATGGGTTAATCTTCCTGTCGCAACAGTGCAAAGCTCTGTTGCAGTGGTTGTCTGATTAAAAAAAAATATTCAAATCATTTTCAAGAATTGTTTGTGTCAAGAGTACATTACGATTACTTGTATTTAAGTTCTGCTTTTAGTCTTATCTCCGTCAAGCATTAACACCCCACCCTCCGCTGGTAGACAACCGGGTCTGTCCGAATGGGCGTGCCCGCGAACGGAGAACACAGCGCGGAGCCGGGCCGGGCTTGCTCTGAGAGGAGCTGGCTCCGTGTGGTGCGGGCAGGGCCGCGTGTGACGCGTGCCGTCTCAGGCCCTGCGAGCGCAGCAGCTGCAGGAGGAGGAAGTGTAGGAGGCGCGCACAGCTGTCGCTTTTTAGACGCGTCTTTACGCTGGATGTTACCCAGCCCCGACGCCCGTAAGAGTCCTCCACACAAGCGAGTGCCAGCGGAGAGCAGCGTAAATGTGCGCGTCTGTGCAACCGAGCATTGTTTAGGGCTGCCTGATTATTTCACCATGTTTTCTTTTATTTATTTATTTATTTTAGTGACGGCTCCGCCAATGTTATGTCAGTTGAATCTCGCCGTTAATTTGTGCTTTGCGCGCAGTTGTTGGCAGCGCGCGTGTTGGCGTGCCCCAGCGCGAGTCCACGGCCGTGTTTGAGTGAAAACACGGTAGCTGGCGTACTCGCAGAGGTTACTCCGAGTCAAAGGACAGGCCCACATCGTCTCTGGTGCGTTTTTACACACACGCGGAGCGAAGTGCATTCCAGCCCTCTGACCAAGGCACGGTGCCAAGACCAACACTAACTGGATAAGCTGGAGATTCCCTGGGCAGATTACTGTACTGTCTGTTCCCTTTCCCCGCCTGCCCCGCAGTTACCACGGCCCAGTGCTGGGCATTCGCGGTGCCCTTTATCCAAGCCCCGGCGTCTCCCATTGGCAAATTCACCCTTGGGCCCAGGCCAACAATACCCGAAGACCTGAGAGAATGAGGGGGACACGGAAGTGTGTAACATTCCCAGAGGGTCTCGGATACCCCCCTCCCCTACCAGCGTGCGCTGTGGCATGTGCAGCAATCAATCACTGTGAGCTCACATTATATAATGGGCCCCTTGTATGTGCCTCAGGACTGCCTCGCCCCCACCCAGGCACTCAGACGGGCCGGAGGCGCTCCGGAGGCGCTCCGAGCAGGTGCGCTCGTGGCCTCGGCAGTGGGAGGATGAGGCTGAGACTCCCAGACTGATCCACCGCCAGTAAGGCCTGTCTGAGAGTGCCCGCAGGTCCTGTGCCTCCACCAGGCCCAGGCCCAGGCCCAGGCCCACACCCAGACCCACACCCAGACCCACACCCAGACCCACACCCAGACCCAGACTCAAACCCAGACTCAAACCCAGACTCAAACCCAGACTCAAACCCAGACTCAAACCCAGACTCAAACCCAGACTCAAACCCAGACTCAAACCCAGACTCAGACTCAAACCCAGACCCAGACCAAACACGTCATTGTTTTGGATTCAAATACGCACCTTTTCCGCACTCGATTGATCTTGCCCGGTGCAACTGGGCCAAGCAAGAGGACCGGAAGGCAGAGTATTTCATAGGTTCCAGTACACCGGACAAACTCAGTACAGTGTAGAAAAGAGTTTGAATCCAAACGATGACCTATTTAACACAGGCTTGTTGGGGAATGTAGACCAGGAGAGGAAGAGGCTTAACAGGCATAACCCTCTTTTATTGGCCCACCACCACCCGCTCCTCTCTTCCCTACATATTTTACATATTTAATATTTTATGGGTGTCCTGTGCTAATGTCTTCTCATTCGTATTCAGAGTGGCAGTCCGAGCATCATGGAAAGTTCCTTTAGGAGCGCCATGCAAATTGTGAAAGTTTATCGGTGAGTCAAACCATTAAGGAAGAACCCTGCTTGGGGCTGGGGGTGGGTTGGTAAAGGTGTCCATTTTGAGTATTAGCTTTCATTCGTAATGATGAGGGAGTTTTTTGTGATCTGGCTGGTGCTCCCCTGTCTTGAGCAGTTCATGGGAAATGAATCACAAAGGGCTTTGTGACATCATCTCCTTCCTGGCATCTTTAGCTTCAAGTAACGGCAAGGCCTTTTGAGTGTCATTCCCTGGAGTCGCCAATGACATGTGTATAACTTGTGTTATTGATTAAGTAAAACTCTGAATAATTCTGCCAGTGGCCACAGTCTTAGTGTGCGTTGTGACTAACCCCTCCACGAGCAGTAACTCGGGTAACTCCTGACAGAAGGCGATTGGCTTGCCTGTGTTTGTTTTCTTGAATTGAGCTCGTTAGGGCAAAACACAGCAGACCGCTTGTGGTGCGAGCAGGAAATGTGAACACTGCCTTGTTCCAGGACGACATAATGCAAACTTCACGTAAACTCACCGTAAATAAGATTTAACTGCAGCGGTCCAGTCACCTTGAGTCACTCCTCCTCTCTGCCCTGGATTTCTGGCAGGAGCAGTTTGGTCATTTTACGGGCCTGGGACACAGGAGGAGACTTAATGGTGTTCTGGATGAGAGGGGAGGCGGCTCCCTTAGACGCTTCAGATTCATCTACATTTTTAAAATGTATATTTGTCAGGAATTTTCATCTTTATGAGACCGAGACGTGCAGCCAGGTTGACGTCGCAGCTCGCAATGAGCGTGTGGACAGTGCTCCACCATTTTGTATTTTCATCAAATTTTAGGAGAAAGTATAACCATCCTCTTGGCCTATGTCCATCGAAGCAAAGTACCATTAGATTACTCCTCAGAATGTAGGCTGAGTGACATGCTCGTAGATTACTACAGGGCCACTAGGGACTGGTCAGCTAGTAGAACATGGAGTTTGAACCAAACTGGGTGAAGCAGCGTTTAGCTCTTATGATACCTCTCTTTTTTTCGTTTTTTGCCTTGCCTTTGATTGACCTAGTCTTCTAGATGATCCGGTGGTGTGTTGCTTTATCATCTTTAAATTGTATTGTCTTTAGAACCGTCAGTGGTCTGTAAAGTCATTTTCACTCAATTTAACTCTGTTGGTCTGTAAAGTAATTCAAGGCATTGTGTTTATCTGTCTGATCACCTTTTAAAACAAAAATGATAAATACTATATTTTTTTCTTAAACATTCTCGAACCCTTTATTAAATATTTTTTAAATCTAACATTTTTAAAATCCATTTTACTTTGTCTTTTTGTGCCTATGTAAAGCACTTGCCATGCCTATTTATAAGCATGAGACCATTGAACTAAGTAAAAGGAAATGTATTATTTTCTTATGCTGAGAGGTAAAAGATGGTACTGAGAAATGACATACAGTATATAGTATTCATTTCACGCTGTGATGCAAATCTTTTAGTCCAGAAAAAAAGATAAGCCAAGCAAATATTTGCCTGTGGTTTGAATTCTGCATTGTCTGCAACAGTCACTGCCTTTAGATTGACAAATCCATTACAGATGGTCTGAATGAAAACCATCCCGTGAGCAGCAGTTCTGTGGGCAAAAACGCCTTGGTAATGGAGGAGAAGGGCCAGACTGGTCAAAGCTGAGAGGAAGGTGGCAGTAACGCAGATAACCACAAATTACAACAATGGTATGCAGAAGAGCATCTCTGAACACACAACGCATCAAACCTGTAAGTGGATAGGCTACAGCAGCAGTAAACTTATTAAGTCTAAAAAATAAGTCATAAATACCTAATAAAGTGCTCACTGAGTATATATCACTTTTCAATGTCTGACATTTAGCTCTTTGCATTAACATATGCTTTGTATTTACAGAATATGATGCCTAATTGTTCTCCATTTTTTTCCCAGTAGAACAATTCCTTACCAATCTTACCTGACCGTTCTCTCTAGCATGCTGTAAATCGATAAGCAGTAACATTTGTAATGGAACATTACGTTACATTACATTACGTTACAGTTATTTAGCGGACTCTCTTATCCAGAGCGACGTACAATAAAGTTGCAAATCAGAACCAGGGACAAGTGCCTTTGGAGACCCTAGAGGAAAGTACAGTTCCAAGTACTAGAGTGATCGCACAGATAAAACTTGAATCCTTGAAGAGTAAATCAACCTTCCAGGTAGCATACCAGGCTTGGCAGCTCGAGGGCTCGTCAGCAGGTTAGTCACTCGCTTGCGTGCATGTTCCTGTCCCATTGCTTGATTTCCTAACCGGAGGTTTCCTGTGACGTAGACCAGCTGGGGTGGTCTGCCCTTCCCTGGAGGCAGTTAAACACTCATAGGAGAGCTTCCTGCACCAGACAAGGTAGAAGGGTGTGGAAAGCCCTCATCGACTTGTTCATCCACGTCCGGCTTTTATCGGCGGCTGTGTTAAGAGAGAGCTGTCGTCACGCTCTGGTGCGTGGATGAGCCCCGCGGTCTCCGCTCGAATCCAGCGCAGGTCCTGCTACCTGGTGTGCTACCTGGAAGGTTGATTTACTCTTCAAGGATTCGAGTTTTATCTGTGCGATCACTCTAGTACTTGGAATTGTACTTTCCTCTAGGGTCTCCAAAGGCACTTGTCCCTGGTTCTGATTTGCAACTTTATTGTATGTCGCTCTGGATAAGAGAGTCTGCTAAATAACTGTAACGTAATGTAATGTAACGTAATGTTCCATTACAAATGTTACTGCTTATCGATTTACAGCATGCTAGAGAGAACGGTCAGGTAAGATTGGTAAGGAATTGTTCTACTGGAAAAAAATGGAGAACAATTAGGCATCATATTCTGTAAATACAAAGCATATGTTAATGCAAAGAGCTAAATGTCAGACATATTGAAAAGTGATATATACTCAGTGAGCACTTTATTAGGTATTTATGACTTATTTTTTAGACTTAATAAGTTTACTGCTGCTGTAGCCTATCCACTTACAGGTTTGATGCGTTGTGTGTTCAGAGATGCTCTTCTGCATAACCACTGTCGTAATGTGTGGTTATTTGCGTTACTGCCACCTTCCTCTCAGCTTTGACCAGTCTGGCCCTTCTCCTGGTGGCAGTAACGCAAATAACCACACATTACAACAGTGGTAGTGAGTGTGTGCTGTTTGTCCTGTAGTGGGTGTATGTGTGCAGTTTGTCCTGTAGTGAGTGTATGTGTGCAGTTTGTCCGTAGTGGGTGTGTGTGTGCAGTTTGTCCTGTCGTGAGTGTGTGTGCAGTTTGTCCTGTAGTGAGTGTGTGTGCAGTTTGTCCTGTAGTGGGTGTGTGTGTGCAGTTTGTCCTGTAGTGAGTGTGTGTGCTGTTTGAGCTGTAGTGGGTGTGTGTGTGCAGTTTGTCCTGTAGTGGGTGTGTGTGTGCAGTTTGTCCTGTAGTGGGTGTGTGTGTGCAGTTTGTCCTGTAGTGAGTGTGTGTGCTGTTTGAGCTGTAGTGGGTGTGTGTGTGCAGTTTGTCCTGTAGTGAGTGTGTGTGTGCAGTTTGTCCTGTAGTGGGTGTGTGTGTGTGCAGTTTGTCCTGTCGTGAGTGTGTGTGCAGTTTGTCCTGTAGTGAGTGTGTGTGCAGTTTGTCCTGTAGTGAGTGTGTGTGCTGTTTGTCCTGTAGTGGGTGTGTGTGTGCAGTTTGTCCTGTAGTGAGTGTGTGTGTGCAGTTTGTCCTGCAGCAGCTGTCCTCCTGAGGAGGCCGGAGGGTTTTGACGGTGACTTTGAGCGGCCCTGGCTGAAGATGCGTGCAGCAGAATCTTTCACGCTTTGTTTTGAGTGCAGAGAGCTGGACAGTGTTCTGAGCTGACACTAAGTGCTTTGGCTGAGTTCATATACCAGCTGCGCGTTTCTTACAGCGCTGGTGACGGCATCCCGGCCTCGTCTCAGCATTGTCCCCGTTTTTTTTTCTTCAGGACAGGCCCCGAGCAAGCCCGTTAACCAGACTAGATATAAAACGGCATTGTTTGGACCGTTGGTTCAGCTGACGACTTTGCGAGTATTAGCTGTCGACTTCCTCTCAGCTCAGTCCGATACGGCGCTGAAGCGAATCCGTTTCAGAAACCGAGCCTTTCGGCAGATTATGCGCGCGGCGGCTAGTCGCCGTGTTCTACATGAATCATGGCTGTGAACATACGTGACGGCGTTGGTCTATTTTTAGCGGGGTGCGGGTAGTGCTGAAATGTGCTGTGAGCTGTGGCCATCGGTGCACCATGGGGCTGGGGATGATGCACGCATCCACGACAGTAACAGGCAGTGATTTTTTAAAAGGGTGAAAGGGTGCAGGACAGACACGTGCCTCTTTAAACATTTATAACCCGCTGTGGACCAAGACCAAAGATTTATCATAAGTGGTATTTTTAGTGCCTGAATTTGCATTGGCTTATCTTGAAGCTGGGTGGGGGAAAAATAAAGGAACATGGATTTTCGAGCCTTGCAGATTTCACTTCTGTGCGTTCTGGATGTACACTGGAGTGGCTGAGGCACTCTTGGATGAGTTTCCTTGTCACATAGAGGCGCATAGCCGTGTCCTACTTCCTCTTCGTGTGTGTGTGTGTGGCTTCGAGGGATCCTAATATGAATTGTAAATGAAGTCTTGATCAAGAGAGGACTCCCGGCTAATACATTAACAAGCGAATAATATTCTAGCTCGTCTGTTATGTTTATGTGCCTAACTATGAGCTCTACTAGCGCCAGAGGAAGTGGAAATATGTTGAGTTCTTCAAGGCTCGTTTGTTACAGCATTGGCATTTATGTATTTGGAGGAGGTGGAGCCGAAACACAAACGCCTTACATTTACAAGCACGTCTGATCAGCAGTGTCACGGGTGATTTCTGTCATACGAAGGGTCAGCCAGTCTTTGGTGTGGCCGTAGCTGGGCGGTCGTGTAGGACTGCAGTGAAATGCTGTAACAGTCTCTTGCGGGGTCCAGCCTTCTCTTAGGGGAAAAGATCCTGCCTCCTTTCCCACATTCCCTTTAACTGCTGAGGTCTGGAAATGTCTGTGGTGTGGAAGGGTAATGGGCCTAGTCTCCATTTAAGTGATCCAGCTGGTAATTGTAGTAAATCTTCCTCACTTTGACTTTAAGCCCAAAGTGTCTGTGCGTGTGTGCGTGTGTGTCTGTGCGTGCGTGCGTGCGTGCGTGCGTGCGTGCGTGCGTGCGTGCGTGCGTGCGCCTGTGCGTGCGTGTGCGTGCCTGCGTGCGCCTGTGCGTGCGTGCGTGTGTGCATGTGTGCGTGCGTGCGTGCGTGCGCCTGTGCGTGTGTGCGTGCGTGTGTGCGTGCGTGCGTGCGTGCGTGCGCCTGTGCGTGTGTGCGTGTGTGCGTGTGTGTGTGTGTGTGCGTGTGTGCGTGTGTGCGTGTGTGCGTGTGTGCGTGTGTGCGTGTGTGCGTGTCTGTGTGTGTGTGCGTGCGTGCGTGCGTGCGTGCGCCTGTGCGTGTGTGCGTGTGTGCGTGTGTGTGTGTGTGTGCGTGTGTGCGTGTGTGCGTGTGTGCGTGTGTGCGTGTGTGCGTGTCTGTGTGTGTGTGCGTGCGTGCGTGCGTGCGTGCGCCTGTGCTCGCTCACAGGGCATTTGCAGCCAAGCTCCTTCACTCTCACTGCTTATCAACTAAATGCATGTTCAGGCTCACAGTGACTTCGACCTTCGACCTAGTAACATCACTAACGCGACGTGGAAATTTATCACGTCTGTCTGAAACTGTCATGGAAATTGTGTGATCTGCGAACATCAAAGCACCACACTTTTGTTCTGTGACAGTATGGCTGTTACATCCCGCAGTTGCACTAGGATAGGTATAGGATGCGACAGGAGAACGTATCCTTTAACAAAGAGAATTACGAAGAGAGAAATACAGTCGATTTATTTTTCCACAGAAGGGGGTGGTGGTGACGTGATTCAATTCCTGCCTTACTGAGCTATTACAACAGGATAATTAGCTGTGCTCTACAGAGATTGTGATTGTGATTTAGATTGAGGGCGAAATGTTGCTCCAGTGTCACCAGCGGTGGCTGTATGAAGGACTGGCGGCAGTCACTGTTGTCTATACTCGGGGTTGTGCTGAGACACGCACAGGTCAAGCTTCATTGGTTTGCGGTTTCCTTTGCAAAAGTAACGCCACGTTTCAAGCAGATGTGCAGCAGACGGTTAATATTTGAAAGTGAATTGCAGTAACCAAGGGGCCTGTGCACGGAGACTAGTTGGATTGCTTTTGGGGGGGGTTTATTTCAGCTACTAAATTACATTTGAGTTATGAGTGTAGGGCGTTAAAGGGCTGTCCTGTGGCTCTGGATGATAATAATACACTGATCAGTTTCTTATCAAAGAAGGAAGTGCAGCTGCTAAGTATACCAGTGAACACTTGACTGCTCATGTGAATGAGGAAGGCTGAAACAGACGGGCCTTGTGGATATGACATGATGTTATGCCACGTCACAAATGTACAAATCTCTGAAGAAGTCAGATTGTCCTGCTCAAGTATGTTCTGTTCATAAACAGGAAGCAGAAAGGACCACATTTACAAAAATGCTTGAGTGGTAAAAATAGTCATCATACAATAAATCAGTTGAGCATATTTACTAAACTGGCACAGGGGTGCTGGAGTGCATGGTATGCAGGGGCTGGAGCTTTCTGCCGGCTAACCTGAATGTGTACACACGTCTGGCCAGGAGAATGTGCAGGTTTACCAGATGGCTAAATCACCCTTAAGAAGTATGGCAGGAGAGCACGGTCAGTGCTTAGTCAGTCCAGTTAAAAGAAATTTCAATTCATTTATGAAAAATGTTTTGTGTTTCCTGCTTTCGGAGTGAATCTTGTAAACATGACTGGGGTTATGTTAACCTTGTTAAAGCTGACTGCACCCAGATCTCACAGCCTGGATCCTGATTCTGTGTGTGGCTTTCACTGTATTAGCTTGGCTCTCGCTTAATTTCATCTCATTAGCTATGATTACAGATGGTAATCAGACTGGAAACACGCTGTCTCTGACTCTGACTGGTGAGGAATGTAGATGTGTGTCTGCGTGTGTGGGAGTGCTGCTTTGCGGTAGAAAAAGATGAGTGCAGGTACATGGACCTTCTGTGTCATTTTGCCCTTGGCAGCTTCTGCGGCCTAAAAGATGAGAGCCTGTGGGCTTAGGATAAAGCAGCCTAATTTTTTCCAGGTTAGAGGTAAACAAGTCAGCTCAGGCTTGAAATTGTGCGTTCCTTTGATGCAGTCATATCGGGATTTTAAAAACAAAATTAGATTTGCTAAGAACTTGAATGCTTGAACAGTAACCAAAAAACCCCCAAAAAAACAGTAAAAAAAAAAAAAGGGGAGGATAGTAAGATATCTTGTTCGCCCCGTCGGCCAGCGGTGCCGGTCGCTGTGACACCGTTGCCGTGGTGACTGATCTCCCGTGGTCAGTAGCGGCCGGGAGCCCTCCTGAGGGATCTGCGTGGGCCTCCCTCAGCACTCTTCTCTCAGGAAGCCACAGCACTGCACGGCCCTGCACCACTTCTCATTTCCTCCTTATCTGAATCAGATCAACCTCTCTCCTCACCGCCAACGGGCCTCTCCACGACAAACGTTTTACCTTTTTAACCCTGAGCGGCAGCAGCCGAGCTCGGCTCCACGTTCCTCCCCGTTCCTGCTCTGTGCAGAACTTCACGGGCCTTAAACGGGCCCTTTATGGGCTGGTAGGACTCCCTGGAAGCGTCCAACATACACCGGCCAAAGGGGGCCACTCCACCAAGAACAATATCGTTCGGCTGTTTTCTCGCCACTGAAGTGGGCCAGGCTGTTCTTTTTTTTTTCTCAAGCACGTCCGAATACCGTTCTAATGTTTCAGAGCTGCCCAAAGAGAACAGAGTTTAATATTTCCCAAAACTATGCAATTTCATATGCCTGGAGTGAAACTCATCATTCTCAGGAAATCCAGATTTCCCCCCAAAAAAATCCAGCGTAAAGCCTTCATCTCCTTGTTTAATTATTGGGCGTAGAACGAAGACTACAGTGAAGTTGAGAACCACAATGTGTCTCTCAGAAGCGACTAGATACGAATGAATGTTATTTAATTAAGGCATTTGCTTTTATCCTGAGAAACTTTGTTGTTGCCCAGTTGGATATGTACTGGAGGAAGCAATTCAGGTGCTGGGCTCATGGGTCCAACAGCTGGGAATAAAATCTACCAGCTAGGAGTTGCAAACCCAGTTCCCTTAACCATTATACTACGCTGCTGCCCAGATACAGTGAATGTCCTGAGCTCTACAGAGTACACTTTTCGAAAGTGTGTTAATCAGGCAAACCTCCTTCTGCTCTACACATCAAAAGCCCTGGGAGGGATCAGCGGAGGAATCTTCTTCCTCGGGTCTTGGCAGTTTGATGCGAAAGCCCTCCGAGCCGATGTCTGTAGCGGAGACTGCCGGCTGCAGTCCGGAGAGCGGGGCCCTAAAGTGAGTGACCCGCTCGCCGCGCTGTCGTTTATCGCTCCCGGCACAAAGCCGCCGGCAGAGGACACGGCCGGTGTCCGTGTCATATTATTCTGCCCCCTCTGGGCGTGAGTGACTGCCCCCTGGAGGCTCACCTGGGAAGCTCATTGCTTGAGGGTAATGTCCATTCCTGTATGTTTCTGGACAGGAGGCTGTAGTAGGTGAGCAGCACCTTGCCTCCGTTGGGGCGCAGGGGAGCTCGACTGAGGGCCGTGTCCGTGTCCTGGGGCTCATGAGAGAGCGGTGTCCTCTCGCTGGCCGTGTCCTCTCGCCGGCCGTTCCCTGTCGCTTGATTGATTCAGAATGAATGCCTTCACCAAGCCAGCTAATTGTTGATATTAATGGAGGAAAGCTTCAGCTTCTGTCTGCTGTATGATAAATTAGTCAAATTTAATTTAATATAGTTTTCGCCACATAAGAATTGTCACAGCAATTCAGAATGCATTCATTTGAAATGGTTCAGGTCGTAACCCGAATTGTGCAAGGATAACGGAAATTACAGTTGCAGTTTACAGAGTATGCAGGAGGACGCAGGCATTTACAGTTTAGCCGAGACTTTACAGATCGCACGGCGCTATTCAATTCAATGTTATTTCTATGGCGCTTTATTTTTATTTTTATTTGTTTATTTTTTTTTATTTTTTTTTTACAATGCAAGATTTTCACGAAGCAGCTTTACAAAGAGCCCAGGCGTTCGGGTGCGCGTTTGCGCCGATCTGTGGAGGGTCCGTCTCTGCCGACAGCCGGCCTGAGGTAAGAGCGATGCTAACGCAGCTTAACCCCGCACCGCCCCTGGGGGGATGAGCCCGGCGGTGTTCCGTCACTGCCGCCTCTCTCGTTGTTGACTAATGACATGGCGAGCGCTTGAACCTACGACTGCGGGGCCCCGGTATAAGCTCGGCTTTCGTCTGAGGCTCGGCGTAATGTCTTGGCCACAGCAGGTGCAGCATGTGCTAATGGTTATTTTCTGTGGAGTGGACAAACTTGATCCACACTTGCTTATGCTTTTGCTAGTTGCGAGGGTAAGAGGTAGAAAACAACTTAGTTAGTCCCCCTCATGGCAACCGAACACAAGATCTAAGGGAAAAATCTATTTTGTCCTTTCAGCAGGTCGGTTAATTAGGAATTGGCGCGACCGTTTGCTGGATTAACAGCGGCTTTCCGTTGGGAGATACTTTGGATGCTCTTCCTTTCGAGGTAAAGAGGGAGAGATAAGCGCGATATGAGGAAGTGAGGCAGAGCTCCGCGGGCCGCAGGGCCAGGACATGGGCGGAGTCGGCTCACCCCCCCTCGCCGATATCCTGTGCGCGCGCACTGGGATCCCGCTCCCCTCCTTATCAGGTTTATTACAGCGCCCCGTGGTATCCACTTCCTGTTGCCAGGCAGAATGGAATACTCTGCCGCTTCCACCGTCTCACTGATTGGCGGATGGGTTTTCTCCCGAAAAGAGGAGAAATTATTATGCCTATAGTGGAATTATGTTTCTCTTGTTTGCCGTGGAGGTTTTCTTTCTTTTAAAAATGTATGGGCCGGGGGGAGACGCGGTCTAGACGCGCGGCTCTGGTGCATGCTGACGCCCCGCACGTCTTCGGCTTGGCTGGTCAGTGAGGCTGGCTCTTAGGGTAATTGTCCTTTGCTGTCCCTGCGGTCATTGATGATATCGCTCTAGATTGGCCACCGAGGAGATGAGATGATTTATTCCTCAGGAATCCTGCTGTAGAGAACGGAAAGGGAAGATTAGACCAATGTTCAGTTTTATATGAAGTCTATATTTCCTGCACAGGACCCTGTACTTATTTCCTCCTTATTGTCTATTAGCTATTATTTTGTGTCCGTGACGTGTGGTGTAACAATCATTGAAAGAATCATTAAACTTGCCGTGCCCAGCTCAATGTGCAATTCCGATAGTGCCTTCGAAAGTCTTAAGCTTCGCTGTTTGTCTTGCCAATATTCCATGGGCAGGAGACAGACGTCGGCAACATGATTCACTTCAGGTGGGGGGGGTGGGGGTGCGGGGGGGTGTTTTTAATCAAGTCTGCTGGGTGGCTCTGGGGAACACTCTATCTGCAGCTAATTGGAATCTCAAAGCTGACGCTGTTGCGATGTTTTTTGGTTTTTTTTAAATGTTATAAGTGGATGTGTTGTTTGTGCTGCTCTTCAGTGTGATTGGCCTTATGCGCACGCTCTGCCAGGTACGGCGGGGTCAGACGCAACGTTTGTATCTCCGGTTACTTTGTGCGCTCCTTCCTTCGCTCCTCGCCGACCCTGTTCCTCTCCCCGTGAAAGCCGCTGTCACAGTCGGCTCTCCTTGCAGCGAAAGCCCTCCGAGCCCATGTCTGTAGTGGAGACTGCCGGCTGCAGTCCGGAGAGCGGGGCGTTAAAGTGAGTGACCCACTCGCCGCGCTGTCGTTTATCGCTCCCGGCACAAAGCCGTCGGCAGAGGACACGGCCAGTGTCCGTGTCATATTATTCTGCCCCCTCTGAGCGTGAGTGACTGCCCCCTGGAGGCTCACCTGGGAAGCTCATTGCTTGAGGGTAATGTCCATTCCTGTATATTTCTGGACAGGAGGCTGTAGTAGGTGAGCAGCACCTTGCCTCCGTTGGGGCGCAGGGGGGCTCGACTGAGGGCCGTGTCCGTGTCCTGGGGCTCATGAGGGAGCGGTGTCCTCTCGCTGCCCGTGCCCCGTCTCTGCCCGTGCCCCGTCTCTGCCCGTGCCCCGTCTCTGCCCGTGCCCCGTCTCTGCCCGTGCCCCGTCTCTGCCCGTGCCCCGTCTCTGCCCGTGCCCCGTCTCTGCCCGTGCCCCGTCTCTGGCCGTCCCCTGCGTCTGGCAGTCCCCTGCGTCTGGCGGTGCCAGCTCGCTCTCGGTGAGGGGAGCCAGGGAGCGTGAGTCAGCCCTGCAGGCCGGAGCCGCAGCTCAGCCATAACTCAGGCCAGCGATGAGCTCAGCCTGCACCCGGCTGTGACCTCATCACCATCATCAGCTCCATTAGCCTGAGGGGAGCGGGGTCTGGGCCCTGTGTCAGGGGGAGGTGGGACGGCTGCTCAGCTGGTTAAAGGACAAAGATGGGGCGGGGATTACAGCTGCCCTACGTCACAGGGCCAAACGCCCCCTCCCTGCCTATTGTTCCAGTGGCCATGCCCATGCCTGCGCCCCGCAGGTGTGATCTGAGCCCATCTCGCTGCTGAGAGCCCGGCTCTGATACTCCAGCCCCTGGTCCTGCTGAAGGCCAGCTCTGATACTGCAGCCCCCTGGTCCTGCTGAAGGCCAGCTCTGATACTGCAGCCCCCTGGTCCTGCTGAAGGCCAGCTCTGATACTGCAGCCCCCTGGTCCTGCTGAAGGCCAGCTCTGATACTCCAGGCCCTGGTCCTGCTGAAGGCCAGCTCTGATACTCCAGCCCCCTGGTCCTGCTGAAGGCCAGCTCTGATACTGCAGCCCCCTGGTCCTGCTGAAGGCCAGCTCTGATACTGCAGCCCCCTGGTCCTGCTGAAGGCCAGCTCTGATACTCCAGCCCCCTAGTCCTGCTGAAGGCCAGTTCTGTTACTCCAGCCCCCTAGTCCTGCTGAAGGCCAGTTCTGTTACTCCAGCCCCCTAGTCCTGCTGAAGGCCAGTTCTGTTACTCCAGCCCCCTGGTCCTGCTGAAGGCCAGTTCTGTTACTCCAGCCCCCTAGTCCTGCTGAAGGCCAGTTCTGTTACTCCAGCCCCCTAGTCCTGCTGAAGGCCAGTTCTGTTACTCCAGCCCCCTAGTCCTGCTGAAGGCCAGTTCTGTTACTCCAGCCCCCTAGTCCTGCTGAAGGCCAGTTCTGTTACTCAAGCCTCTGGTCCTGCTGAAGGCCAGTTCTGTTACTCCAGCCCCCTGGTCCTGTTGAAGGCCAGTTCTGTTACTCCAGCCCCCTAGTCCTGCTGAAGGCCAGCTCTGATACTCCAGCCTCTGGTCCTGCTGAAGGCCAGCTCTGATACTCCAGCCCCCTGGTCCTGTTGAAGGCCAGCTCTGATACTCCAGGCCCTGGTCTTGCTGAACACAGCCATTGTTTGCTCAGGGTTAGGGTTCAGGCACGCTGTGTTTTCCAAAGCAAGCTCAGATGTGAGGCCCTGTGTGCGTGTGCCACTTTGTGCACATCACAAGTTTTCTGTCCTATTTACAGGATGCCTGTGGCTGATCGCAGCATTCAGTTCCTTATTTATGTCACTACTTATTTGGTTTTCCTTTCACAGCTTTGTCTCATTTTTTAATGTCCTATCCCAGCCAAAACTACAACTTTTTGAAGGCTAGCTGTAATTGGTTTGACATTATCGGCGTGTTTTGAGTACGTCAGGAGCTGAATTGGAAAAGGTCCCAGTTCGCTGCGGTCTTCCACTGTTTTTCTTGCAGTTTCTTGTATGTAGGAGCTGTCGAACGCATTCTGTGGGTGCCTCTGACTGTGAGGGTCACGTTGGGTTGGGATAAGAGCGGTTTTGTTTCCCCCCATTTTGTGCCCCCGCAGGGGAAACGCATGTCGCCTGTGTGTTTGGGATGTGATAGACTGCTGCTGTATCGCTGGCCTGGCTTGGCTGCGTGAGAGATCTGGAGGTCATTGACTACTTGCAGTCGGCCCTGCCTCCTCTCCAGGCCTCATACCCACTGCGTTGTGACAGCTGTGCAGAGATCTCAATGTGACCAACGCTCCTAAAAGATGATTCCCTACTTCAGAGACCGAAGGAAAGCATTGCTTGATAAATCCTTTCTGCTGTTTTTTTTTTTTTTTATCAGCAGCATGGCTTCGAATAGGAACATGGCTGTAGGTATCCGAGAGAAGATGGAGAGGTGGTCTGTCACGGTCTGCTCCCTGTGGGTGGGTTCTTTTTTTGGGCAGGAGGGTAAGACGTAGAATGACGGTTCCCAGCTGCAGAGCACTAACTGATAGAAGCTGTGGATGATCTGTCCTTCTGTCCAGCACCTGTCCTCTCTGGGCTCCTCTGGTCCCCGATCATGATATAGGCTTCATACGTGTACGTCATATGTCTTTTTAAACACCGTACACACACCCTCCATTTTAAGATTCCCTTAAAGATGTTTCTCTTTTAAGGTCCTGGACTGATGTGCATACACACCAATGCCATCATTCAGTTAAGATGGAATCTTAAATAAGTTGTGCATATATGCATTCCATGTTGCTATTCACTAGATGATTTCTTGCACTAACTAGACATAGCATTTTCTGAATGGCAGAATATAGGCCTGGCAACAGGATTGCGGGCAGCACCATTTAAGTGACACTTTTATGGAACTTAATTATAATTAGCCTCATTATCATTTAAGCATTTGCTAATCTTTCTTGTTTATAACATGCCTGGTGTTTGTCTGAATAATGGGCAGAAGGAAGCTTTTCTGTAAACTGCCTGAATGAGCGTTTTTTTAAGAAGCTTTTCCCGTTGGCCAGGGATTAATTTGTTTTTGCTGCTAATCCGCACACTTGATTAGTAGCAATCCTCTCTGGTTTGCATTGATGTGCTGGACACATGGCTCTCCCTTTCTCGAACCGCTGTCCCGTTCTGTGGAGGAAGTGGTGGCTACTGGCACAGCTCATCGCTGCCCCCTGTGGCCACGAAGAGTAGAGCTGATTGATACATTTACACAGTCTCCAGATGCAGCTTTGCCTGAAGTGTGCATTCAGGGCATCTTCGCCTCCTTGTTAACGGGCGTTCGAATGCGGCTGTGCCCCTGTGTGTGTTCTGCGCTTTGATGCACAGGGGCCATTATGAGGGCAGTGGTGCATTATGGGCCTGCTATGTTTGATTGTAGACAGAGACGGGGTTGGGGGGGGGGAGATGTTGTGTTTGCAGTGGGATGCTGGTGGCAGCTGTGAGGCTCAGTATTTCTCTGTGAAAGGCTGTGGCTGCTCTAGTGGGCGAGAAGACCGTATCACAGTATCTGCAAGGGCTCGCTGAATCTGTGCAAGGTGACACTGCCGGCAGAGAGAGGGACTTCTGTATTGCTAATTAAGTGTGAGTGTGGAGTATGACCTCTTTCATGGGCAGGGCGCATGCGATTAAGCCAAAGCACAGCAGTCCTGTGGCGGTGTGGGCCCTCTATGGTCTCTCTTAATCACTCATGTTTCATCTTTCTTCAGATGCCAAATGGTGTAATCATAATCCGAGTGAACCAGCTTCTCCGTCTTAATTTTGCAGATCAAACGGAAAGCACCAAGGCCAAGTCCCTGTAAGAAACAAAACATTTATTTTAGCTCTTTCCTTCCTTGACATCATTACTGCTACTGTAGTGACAAACTGAAACGGTGCCCTCAGAAGTATTGGGCTTTTTTTTTTCTTTTTTTTTCTTCTTTTTTTTTTAAAGAAGTTAAAAATTCTTTACAGCAGACAACAGTTACTTGTTTAAAAAGCAACCGAGGACAAAGAGAACACTTTCTCACCTGGTTTCTTTGTTCACACTCATCTCTTCACGGGGCGCTTTGGTCAGAGCTTTAGAGGAAGAAGGTGTCTCCTGGTGTGAACCGCAGTGTGAATAAACCCTATAAGTGAATAGCCCACGTACGTCCTCAGTGTGAATAAGATGTGTTCCTGTCTCCCCTGCAGCACACAGCTACACCAAACACAGCTACACACACGGGCCATCTCTTCCTCCTTTGGCCCCCCTTTTTGCCCCCGAGGGAAGGGGTGCTGGTTAAGGATGGGTCGCTGATTGAGAGAGAGCTGGCTGGGTGTGTGAGGAGGAGAGAGGAGGGAGGAGAGAGCTGGCTGGGTATGTGAGGAGGAGAGAGGAGAGAGGAGGGAGGGGGGAGGAGAGAGGAGAGAGTTGGCTGGGTATGTGAGGAGGAGAGAGGAGCGAGCTGGCTGGGTATGTGAGGAGGAGAGAGGAGAGAGGAGAGAGGAGGGAGGGGGGAGGAGGGAGGAGAGAGGAGAGAGTTGGCTGGGTATGTGAGGAGGAGAGAGGAGGGAGGGGGGAGGAGAGAGGAGAGAGTTGGCTGGCTGTGTGAGGAGGAGAGTAGGACGGAGGGGACAGTGTGGGGGCGAGCACACTGCTGTGGAGGCAAAGCCGAGCGGTTAATATTCCTGATTTGGGCGCCTCTCTGGAGTGTCTCTGCCCCCGGCCTCCAGGGTGAGTAGCAGAGGCACACGGCTTCTCCTCTCACATGCACGCCTGCCTTCACCCCCCGGTCACACCACTCTTTACCATCTGGGCTCTTCTGCGAAGGATGGAAACTAGGACAGGTTTTGCATATGCATATTGTATATAAGCCAGCTGTAGGAACATAAGAAATCGTAAGGAGGACGGGACATTCAGCCCATCTTAAGCCTGGTTTTCTTTGATCTGAGCCGGATTTCAGCAGGATGTCCCTTCTCTGGACTGCTGCTCACCTCCACACCTCTACAGAGCTGGAGAGAAATGACAATCGCTCATCTTGTGTCAAAAGTAGTTGAGCCCCGCACACTACTTTTGGATGCTCACATTTATTGAACTAAATGGTTGGCATTTATATAGCGCCTTTATCCAAAGCGCTGTACAATTGATGCTTCTCATTCACCCATTCATACACACACTCGCATACCAACGGCGATTGGCTGCCATGCAAGGCACCAACCAGCTTGTCAGGAGCATTTAGGGGCTAGGTGTATTGCTCAGGGACACTTCGACATAGCCCGGGCGGGGATCAAACTGGCAACCCTCCGACTGCCAGACGACTGCTCTTACTGCCTGAGCCATGTCACCCCAACTGCCTGAGCCATGTCGCCCGAACTACACACACACACACGCGCGCGCACACACACACACACACACACACACACACACACACACACTCACACACACTCACACACTTTCACACACACACACACACACACACACACTCACTCACTCACACACACACACTTTCACTCTCACACACACACACACACACACACTCACACACTTTCTCTCACACACACACACACACACACTTTCACACACACACACACACACACACACACTCTCTCACACACACGCACACACACACACACACACACGTTTTGGAGGTAATAAAGACATAGATTTCCTGGAATCGGGTGTGAAAATGTTTTTTTTTATAGACTGTTTCTTGCTAGCTTGGTGAAGAGGAAGCCTGATACTAGAGTGATGTGTTCCTCCGGTTTGACTACAGCAGAAGTATGGGGGAAGAACACAGCTCAGGCATATGGTTTTGAAGTAGAGGCTTTTGGAAGACCTGATGAAATATGAAATTGCTGTTCCCACCTAACTTGGAGCAAGAATTGATGATTCCCTCATCCTATATTTCAGAATGAATGCCCTGTATTGCTGGGCTGGGTTTAGTGAAGAGTCCCAGTCTCTCCTCAGCTTTGCCAACAATATGTTACCATAACGACATGTTATTCTGTATGTTCATCAGAGCAATGCTTCCAGATGTGATTATGAATCACCCCTTTCACTAATGTCTTTACCCGATGGTGCTGTTCATAGAAGGTAACCTGAAACGCCCTCCACGGCACAATAAAGTCGCCCCGACTCTTTATACGGCCTCTAGCGTAGTGGTTAAAGTACATGACTGGGACACGCAAGGTTGGTGGTTCGATCCCCGGTGTAGCCACAGTAAGATCCACACAGCTGTTGGGCCCTTGGGCAAGGCCCTTGCGTTGCTCCAGGGGAGGATTGTTTCCTGCTTAGTCTAATCAACTGTACGTCGCTCTGGTTAAGGGCATCTGCCAGATGCCTGTAATGTAATGTAATGTAATGTTATACATTTTATAAGTCGTTTCTTTATTGAACTAGACTCGTTTGTCTTTTTTATTGTACTTAGAGATTTTCTCTAAATGTGAGCGCAACCCTCATTTATGTTCTGCTTGCATTCATTTCTCAATATATGTCCCTGGTTGGGTGTGCTGGTCTCTCTCTGGACCAGAATGCTCTCAAAATGTCTGCCCGCTGCATGTCAATTATGAAATTTCCACACGAGAACAAATGCCGATTGATTTGATTTGATTTGATTTTCGACTTCTCTACTCTTATGATATTTTTTTTTGATATTTAAAACAGTTGATTTCATAAGTTTAGAAAGCATCGTTGCTTCATGATTTTTTTTTATTTTTTTATTTTTCTTCTCTTCTTCGCGAAGCCAAAGACTTTTGCCCAGTAGTGTATATACAAAGCAGGGTCTCTTTGATCTGGCTGGCCGTGTGTACAGTGAGAGCTGAGTCATTCCTGCTCACAGCGCCGTAATGCACAGCCTGGCCCGGGGCTTCCCTGCCACATTTACCCTGCCGCTCGCCGCCTTTGAGCCCTGCGCGGCCCCTGAAGCCCTGAAGCCCTGTAATTAACATGTTTCTGATGTGTGCTCCGGGGGCTGAAGTGGGGCATTATGCATGCGTCTGCCTGTGCGCGCACTCGCACGCCTGTGTAATTGCCTGTTTCTCCACTTCTGTGCAGCGCTGCGGATTAGAGTCCCGGTGATCGTCGTGTAATGCATGCATGCGTGTCCGCACGGTTCTGTGTTCGTGTCTTTCTGTCTGTCTGCATGGTGAGTAATGCAGTGTCCATGGAACGCAGGAAATTTGCATTCGAAATCTCCATTTTATCTTATCGCTTGTGCTCTGATAAAAATAAATATTTTTGCCGTAATATGCCAACTCACCGTAATGTCACATAATTTTTTTATGACGGTTGTACAGAGGAATGTGTGGTGACAGTCACGGGCTGCAGGGAACAAAGGCCGGCCCTGTGTGAGCGGCCCTGTGCGTGTGAGCGGCCCTGTGCGTGTGAGCGGCCCTGTGCGTGTGAGCGGCCCTGTGGCCCTGTGCGTGTGAGCGGCCCTGTGCGTGTGAGCGGCCCTGTGGCCCTGTGGCCCTGTGCGTGTGAGCGGCCCTGTGTGAGCGGCCCTGTGGCCCTGTGCGTGTGAGCGGCCCTGTGCGTGTGAGCGGCCCTGTGGCCCTGTGGCCCTGTGCGTGTGAGCGGCCCTGTGTGAGCGGCCCTGTGGCCCTGTGGGTGTGAGCGGCCCTGTGGGTGTGAGCGGCCCTGTGGCCCTGTGGGTGCGAGCGGCCGTGTGCGTGTGAGCGGCCCTGTGCGTGTGAGCGGCCCTGTGCGTGTGAGCGGCCCTGTGTGAGCGGCCGTGTGCGTGTGAGCGGCCCTGTGTGAGCGGCCCTGTGCGTGTGAGCGGCCCTGTGCGTGTGAGCGGCCCTGTGCGTGTGAGCGGCCCTGTGTGAGCGGCCGTGTGCGTGTGAGCGGCCCTGTGTGAGCGGCCCTGTGCGTGTGAGCGGCCCTGTGCGTGTGAGCGGCCCTGTGCGTGTGAGCGGCCCAGTGAAGCCTAGCCATTGAGCGTGATGAGCGTTGTGGGAGGTTTCGCTTCTTGCATTTCTGTGTCTGTGCCTGTCTGACGAGGATGTGGGTGTGAAACCAAGACTTCAAGAGCCACCACCTCGCCAGCAAGCCAACCTTCTGCATTATCTGCATTTAACATGGCAACATAATATTATGAGGCGAACAGGCCATTCAGCCTAGCAATGCTCGCCATTTTCTACCACTAAAGTGTACCCCATTTTAGTTTACCTGAAAGCTAGATAATGTCGAGCACTGTATCGAGCCTGGTCTTGAAAACCCCCTGCATGCAGTGGTTGGGAGCCAAGTTGTGTTGTGTGGGAATAGACTTTAGAGTGAACACCTGTCCAGGCCAGAAAGACAGCAGGTCTGCTGTGAATGTTGCAGTGTGAACATGGTCCCTGGGCTCCTCAGTGAGATGGTGGAATTTTAGTCTTTTCCAGCTTCACATTTAAGGCACATTCAAGGTTGTGTCGCAGGAATGAATTAAAGTGCTTTTCCTCTTTTCCAGTCTGTGTGCTCATGGCCCAGAGCACAGAGAATGGGAATAGGTTTTTTTTTTTTTTTTTTTTAAGGTTAACTGTGTTAAGTGACTGGAATGAGGCCTTGTCCATTATGTCTTAATGATAATGGTTTTGTTTTGTTTTTTTGTTGCACAAACATGCAAACCAGTATTGCCAATCAGGAAGCATTATGTTGGAGGGTGGGTGTACTCTTGCCTAGCTGGCCGGCTCTTATTTGATCTAATTTGCTGTTGAGTGGTGTATGTCAGAGTGGGGCAGGCAGCTTGTGGTTTTCATGAGGAAAAGCTGCGATAACCTGGTCAGGGAATGGTTATGATGGACTCTTCCATTGTAATGGTGGCATGGGGGGGGGGGGTCCACAACCTTGTGTTGCTCAATGCGATGACAAAGCAAGCTCCCAAAACCCCCTGTGAGAGTGTTGTATCTTACCCATTTTCTCCATCTCTTTACTTCGCAGGTTCTAAACGAGGAATGCGACCAGAACTGGTACAAGGCAGAGCTGAACGGGAAAGACGGCTTTATTCCAAAGAACTACATAGAGATGAAGGCCCATCCGTAAGTTGGAGAGCCGTAAAACTTTCGCACCCTCTCCCTTCTCCCTTCTCCCCCGTGCCCCAGCCAGGCTCCTCTCTCCCCTTATGTGACCCCGGGGGGCGGAGCTGAGCGAGCAGGCATTCCTGAGGCCCTGTGCCGCGGTACAGTCTGAGGTCACCCCCGTGGGTCTCAGGCCCCGGTCTCGCCAGCCCAGCAGCCCTGAAGGAGGTGAGAGGACCGAGCAGGGTGTGACTGAGTGGTCTCTCTCTCTCTCTCTCTCTCTCTCTCTCTCTCTCTGTCTCTGTCTCTGTCTCTCTCTCTGTCTCTCTCTCTGTCTCTGTCTCTCTCTCTGTCTCTCTCTCTCTCTCTCTCTCTCTCTCTCTCTCTCTCTCTCTCTCTCTCTGTCTCTGTCTCTGTCTCTGTCTCTGTGTCTCTCTCTCTCTCTCTCTCTCTCTCTGCTGCAGTGCTGGTCATCACTCCATCCTGCGCTCGTTCTGTCCCTCTGTGAGACCTGCACGAGGCACTGAGCTTATAGCCGATAAACAACCGCTGTCAAAGCTTTGTCGTTTACCCTGAGCTGCGAACTGCTTCTGAAAACGTCCAGCAGTAAATTGGATGAATGAAAAATGCTTTGAATAACAAAGCCATTTGAATTTCCTTGAAATAGCAAGACATCTATCGAAACAAAATTATGTTAACTAAAAGTTTCCTGCAGTTACACTGATTTATCTTTTTATTTTACAAGATTATCTCTGTATAGGGAGAGTGAGGGTGTGCTGTTCCCCTCCTAGCCTGTTATCTCTGAATAGGGAGAGTGAGGGTGTGCTGTTCCCCTCCTAGCCTGTTATCTGTGAATAGGGAGAGTGAGAGGTGTGCTGTTCTCCTAGCCTGTTATCTGTGAATAGGGAGAGTGAGGGGTGTGCTGTTCCCCTCCTAGCCTGTTATCTCTGAATAGGGAGAGTGAGAGGTGTGCTGTTCTCCTAGCCTGTTATCACTGTATAGGGAGAGTGAGAGGTGTGCTGTTCTCCTAGCCTGTTATCTCTGAATAGGGAGAGTGAGGGTGTGCTGTTCCCCCTCCTAGCCTGTTATCTCTGAATAGGGAGAGTGAGGGGTGTACTGTTCTCCTAGCCTGTTATCACTGTATAGGGAGAGTGAGGGTGTGCTGTTCCACCTCCTAGCCTGTTATCTCTGAATAGGGAGAGTGAGGGGTGTGCTGTTCTCCTAGCCTGTTATCACTGTATAGGGAGAGTGAGGGTGTGCTGCTCAGCTCCTAGCCTGTTATCTCTGTATAGGGAGAGTGAGAGGTGTGCTGTTCAGCTTCCACTCTCCTGCCCTCCCCATGCATTTCTGCATGTCTTCAGAGCTGCTCTAACTCGTAACACCTAACGGTTTAACTGGCTGCGATTTAGCGGTGATTAATTAGGAGGAGATCAGCCGTAATGAGTTTGGTGTGATCCAACAAATGATGGCATTAACTGTGGATGGATTAGACTGAGAAGTTGCGACAATGGAAGCAGCCAGGCCATATAACAGGCTGTTCTCCATCAGGCAGCTCTGTCCATCTGGCACACAGTGTACTGAGTACGGTTATCATTTGTTCTGTATATTTTCAGACGTGTAGTCCAATTCAGTTTTATTTGTATAGCCGAGCGCTTTTTTCAGAAGATGCTTTTCAGAGTAACAGAATGGAAATGGAAAAGGGCCTCTTCAATGCCAGAGCCCCAAAATAGCAAATACATGAAGTAAAAAGTGCTATATAAATAAAATAAAATTGAATTGAATTGGACTACACTGTCTGAAAATATACAGAATAAATGATATCCATACTCTCCATACTGTGTGACAGGTGGACAGTGCTGACTATATATGCTGTTATATAACTGAGCTTTTGACAGAGGACTGTCACAAAGACACTTTACAGAGTAGCAGAGGGCTAAACACCACGCCAGAGCCCCAAAATAGCAAATAAGTTACAAGAGGTGAAGTGCAACTCCCCAGTGGGGAGGAAAACCCTCAAACAGTGGCAAGATTTAAAAATAAAAATAAAAAATAAACCATATTAATAATGAAGTCTCTGCAGGTGAGGGAACTGGGCTTTGCTCAAAGTCTGTGGATTGGTTCCCAGCCGCTGCATTGCCATCGTAACCTTGTGTTAATGTACTTTGTCTGAATGACTTCAGTGCAGAAACCCCCCAGCTGTATGAATGGGTATGTAGAAATATGGCCCTCCCTGCGTGGTGGCTGCGGGTCGGTGAGTGGGCGTGGAGCTGGTCCCAGCAGGGCGTGCCAGCAGGCCTGAATGCCATCTGCTCCGCTCCTGTGCCCCCGTAACGAGCACCGTGCCCGGGCCAGGGCCAGCCTGCCCAGCCCGTTACGCATTCGGCTGGCTGCTGCAAAGGTCGCCGTCCTTTAGGGAGACGGGGCGGGGCCAGCGGGTGTCCGTTATCCTCGGAGGATGGGCTGGTTGGCTCGGGCTGTGTGCAGGGGGCGTGTGAGCCGGCGGTGTGGGAGAGAGGCTCGCCAGGCTTCAGTGGGGCGTGCTTCCTCTGCCAGGGAGAGTGTGCTTCACTGGGTGTGATGCCCATGTGAGAATAGACACTCGACTCACCGCATGCTGAACAGGCTGTAAATACCGCAGACTGCATTTACATAGACTCACACTTTTTTTTTACCTCTGTTTAACCAGGAGGTCTCTTGAGATATTGTACCTTTTTTTTTTTTCTTTTTTTTTTTATACAAGAGAGACCTGGCCAAGACGGCAGCAACAATAAATAGGCCTAAACCTTAGAGATTATAAATAAGACAATTACAAAAAACAACACAACCAAAAAGTAGGGCATGCAATTCAGTCACAATACAGTATTCCTCCCTAAGAGTTTCTTAGATGACTCGATGATGCTTCGATGCAATTCATGCAGCTGGATTTTAACTGAAGAAAGTCAGGTGAAGTACCTTACAAAGTCAGGTGAAGCCCTTCTCTACCAGCAAAATGTTCCCTTTACCACACAGCCCTCCTACACCAGCAAACTGTCACACGGCCCTCCTATACCCGCAAACTGTGTCCTTCTTTAGTCATCTCCTGCGCTGTGGTTCTTCTCTACCTCTGCGTGTTAATGTGTTCTGCTGGACTGCAGGTGGTTCTTCTCCACCTCCGCGTGTTAATGTGTTGCTCTGCTGGACTGCAGGTGGTTCTTCTCCACCTCCGCATGTTCATGTGTTCTGCTGGACTGCAGGTGGTTCTTCTCCACCTCCGCCTGTTAATGTGTTCTGCTGGACTGCCGGTGGTTCTTCTCCACCTCTGCGTGTTAATGTGTTGCTCTGCTGGACTGCAGGTGGTTCTTCTCCACCTCCGCGTGTTAATGTGTTCTGCTGGACTGCAGGTGGTTCTTCTCCACCTTCGCGTGTTAATGCGTTGCTCTGCTGGACTGCAGGTGGTTCTTCGGGAAGATCCCGCGGGCCAAGGCGGAGGAGATGCTGAACAAACAGCGGCACGACGGGGCCTTCCTGATCCGAGAGAGCGAGAGTGCGCCCGGGGACTTCTCCCTGTCCGTCAAGTAGGTGTCCCAGCATCCCCCACGCCCCTGCCGCCCGTTCCTCTTTCAGCCTGCGCTTTTTCCACTCACACGGAGCAGTTAGCCTCAGCGCGTCCACTGTTCTGGCACAAACTGGCTCCGTGGCCACGGAAAATTCTGACCACGGAAAGCCCCTGACCCGCACGCCTCATATAGGCATTGTGTCAATGGAACAGTGTTATTTCTGATTGCGCTTGACCACAGGGATGGATTTAGTAGTTCCATGTTACCTAGGAAATGATAGGCTTATGATGTTTATGACTGTGTCTTGGATGATTCATCATTCGTACTGAACAGCGGTTGGTTTTATTTGAGGAAGTATGTTTTTTATTCTTATTTCCTTAATTCACTATTTGAACTGTTCGACATATTCAGCGAAAGCAACTTGGAAAATTTATATTATTTTAACTGCCTTTACAACACATTCAGTATATCCATCATGTTCAGCATATAGCCACATACAGAATATGATCATCTGCACTCATGTTGTGCTTTGAGGGCTGTCTGCTGGTATGTAAATTGTGACAGATTGATTGAGTTCATACAAATGAAAGTACAGGGAACGGTGTCAGAGCTCCAGAGGCTTGTGTGCTGTATGTAGTTTATTATGGGGCTCACAACCTCAATTTGTAATAGTTTATATTGCTGCCCCCTGGTGGTCACATCCTCTTTCACACTTAGTTCTTCTGTGCACCTTCTTTTACTGCAAAGACCTCAGCACAGAGGCAAATAGTTTGACAACCACTGTTCCACCTACAGCTGTGTACAAATTTTAGGTTAATGGACCATTTAATCTGACCCAAAATGCCATTTTGATATTGACATTTTCATACTGTGGATTGCATTAGCGTGTTGCAGAAGTGAACCGTTTCCATTTTTGCGATCTTACAATACAGTGCAGTACATCCATCCATTATCTTAACCCGCAGGGTCACGGGGGGCTGGAGCCTATCGCAGCATTCATTGGGCGAAAGGCAGGAGTACGCCCTGGACAGGTCGCCAGTCCATCGCAGGGCACACACACCATTCACTCACACACTCACACACTCATACACTCATACCCACAGGCAATTTAGACTCTCCAATCAGCCTAAGATGCATGTCTTTGGACTGTGGGAGGAAACCCATGCAAACACGGGGAGAACATGCACACTCCACACAGAGAGGCCCCGGCCGACCGGGATTCGAACCCAGGACCTCCTTGCTGTGAGGCGGCAGCGCTAGTGGAGTCGTATCTGAGTTGTGTTTGGCTGCGGCGGTGTCAAAGCTGCGTTGTTCCGCCCCTCCCTCCTCAGGTTCGGAAACGACGTGCAGCACTTCAAAGTCCTGCGTGACGGGGCGGGGAAGTACTTCCTCTGGGTGGTGAAGTTTAATTCTCTCAACCAGCTAGTGGATTACCACCGCTCCACCTCCGTGTCGAGGAACCAGCAGATCTTCCTCCGAGACATAGAGCAGGTTCCCCAGGTGAGTCACCCTCAGTCCCCGGAGAGAGAGCTTGCTTCTCTGCTGTGCAGAGCGGTTGATGAGAAGAACAGCTCAGGAGTATGTCAGCGCTGAAAGGGCGAAGAACCTTTCTTCCAGTGTGCAACTTTTTGCCTGTGTTAAGGCCCTTCCATACCAAGAACTAGAACTATACTGATAACCATAACCATAACCATGTGAGCACTCCACACTGCTGAATGATAACATTCTGTAAATAATCTCTGGCCTATGTCATCTGCCATTTTTGCACGTGACGCCCTGTAAATTCGGATGGTGTTTTCTCATTCATGCAGCTGGAAAATAATTATATTATATTACATTATTGGCATTTGGCAGACGCTCTTATCCAGAGTGATGTACAGTTGATTAGACTAAGCAGGATACAATCCCCCCCCGGAGCAATGCAGGGTTAAGGGCCTTGCTCAAGGGCCCAACGGCTGTGCGGAGCTTATTGTGGCTCCACCGGGAATCGAACCGCCGACCTTGCGGGTCCCAGTCATGTGTTCATGTTGTCATTACAGCTGTGGTGTGGACACTTGAGTTGGAGAGATTTAGGTATAGTTATGGTTGCAGTTATGGTTCTTGTTGTGGGCGGTCCTTTGCAGCCGCACAGGAAAGCCACGGTTAGTCTACCGTGAGTCAGCCAGCCCTGAGTTGCTGCAGCCGCACAGGACTGTGCGGAAGGAAGTGTGGTAGCGGAGCGACAGGTGTGCAGCTCACTCAGACAGTCACGCTCCGGCCCTCTCTCCCCCCAGCACTCCACGTACGTCCAGGCGCTGTTCGACTTCGACCCGCAGGAGGACGGGGAGCTGGGCTTCAGGCGCGGAGACTTCATCCAGGTTCTAGACAACTCCGACCCCAACTGGTGGAAAGGGGCCTGCCACGGGCAGACGGGCATGTTCCCGCGCAACTACGTCACGCCTGTCAATCAGAACATGTAACCCTCCGCCCCCCCCCCGCCCCCCACCTCGCACTCTCCAAACCCCCGACCCTGTGCCCCCTCCCCCCCAACCCCAAAGAGATTCAGAGCCACACGGAAGATTGGAAGTTTCCGGAAAGGATGATCGGGACGGAGCCGGCGCCGGCTTCTGTGGGGCCGGCCTTGTCCCGCAGCCGAGCGCGCGGGCGGGAAGGCCCTGGGAACATCCCGAGAAGGAGAGAGCAGTGCACCAAAATCCCACTTTAAAAAAAACCACGTCCTCCTTTCTCCTTTTTTTTAATCTCTCGCCTCCCGAAGCTGCCTCTGCCTTCTCCTCCGCTCTTTTGTCTTGTGTTCTTTCCACGTGTCATAATAACCGCGACGACAAAAAATGTTAACGTTTTTCAAAATATTCGAAAAACTGAAAAATGCACCGTTTTGAAAAAATTACGAAAGAGAAAAATATATATTGTTCACTTCAGTCTCCAAGTCAGAGACCAGATGCAAAGGAGTGATTGTACAGCAGACTCGGGTGCTTAAACGATAGAGAGAAATTCAATTTAAGTATATATATTATATATATAATGTATGTGTGTGTTTGTCCGTTTGCCTTCTCATTGCATTGTTTCCTTATGTGAATCACGTTCAGCTTCTTTTTTCATCTGGATGAAACCTAGCAGCTATGGGATTAGGTGAACTGTCAGTTTAACTGTCCTGAATTCTCTGATCGACCTCAGATAAGATGGTGGGCCCTTTAGAGGACATGCGTGTCTTACTCTGAACTCTGCTTCCTTTGAAGGCCCTACATGAATCACCTGGTTCATGAGCCAAATGTTTGGAAGACTACTGGGTTCTTGCCAAGTTGGACAATTCTGTTGGAGGAACTGTGATACATGACATGCGCTAAGCCCACCTCAATTGTATTTAGCTGTCAATGACCACATGCTGTAGTGTCATGAATGTAGCCTAGTCCCCTTCATGTCCCCTACATCTTGGTACCCTACATTTGGGACACATGGTCAAATGACTGGTTTCTGAGTTGATACATTTGGAGATTAAATTGTTGTGAAGTTTTCATTCTCATTAGTACGTATGCTATTTGCCCTGACATTTGTGTGTGTAACAAAAGCTAAATTGGATAAATTTAATTGAATTACTGGTTAGTAACTGGATCTGAACCAATGGAATAGAGAGAGCACACGTATGGCTATGCTGAGATCAGCTATACTGCAAATACGGTCTTAAATGGTGGTGTAAGGTTGATTTTTGGTCATGTTTGTTCTCCTTCTCTCTGGATAGTGCCTTTTCCATCTCTGGTGTGTCAGTGTCTCCAGTGTTACGGTCAGCAGAGAGAGGTGTTGTAAATAACTGTTCCCCCCCCTTCCCCCATTCCCAAACCACACGCATTTCATACCACATGCATTTCGTACCCGTCTCCATGGAGTCCTTATTATTTAAATGTTTTCCACTCTTGTCTAATTACAGCTTTTCTGGCTTGTCCTTTTTTGTTTTCAATGAATAAAAATGAAATTATGAAAATTGCAATGTGTTTTAGTGCGAGGGGATGCCACATATAGTGTGGGAGTGTTTTTAGAACCAGGCCCAAGTGGCCTGTTGACAGATTTGTTTTGTTTTTCAACGAGTGTGTGAAGTATTTAAAAGAAAGAAATGCTCAAATTTCTAAGTGTCGAGATGTTGTGATATCTGAATGTATTAAGAGGGCTTTTGTAATCGTACTGTTGGTTTCGATGCAGTGGCCGAATGCAGTTACACTGTATGATGTCTATATTTTTCCAGCTATTACTGTGTAATTGAAACTGGATGCTGCATCTCCAGTGTGATCTAGTTCATGTCTCTCTTTCTCTAAACCCACATCTCTGTAACCAGTACAGTGCACATAGTGTTCTCCACAGCTCATCCACGCAGTGACCAGCAATACAATCAGTTGCAGGGAAGAATAACATAATGGAGGACAGAGTGCTGTCCCTGTTCGTACACGCTGGGATCCGGGATGCTTGGCTGGCTGTAGCCAAAACCACCACGCCGCATTCAACAACAAAACGGGAAGAAGCAGAATGGTAACAACTTATGTCGTTGTGTGTTCGAACACCTGGCGACTTGCATTCATTTGGTAAGAGCCCCAGCTCATTGGGCGAAGAGCTCCAGATTTCTCACCCGTGATCCAGCGATTGGGTTATTTCGGGTTTCATCCTCTCACTGTTCCCATCTGGCCAGCCACCAGCTGCGCGTGCCCTGCCCCCGTAATGGCACTCTCTAGCTCCCCGCCTTTAGGGTGTGCAGATGGGGCTGTCCGTTAACTGCACCATCCAGGAGGGCCGTTTGAAATGCACTCTTCCTGTATGAAAGAGGCTGTGGCAGCTGCTCAGACCAATGAGAAAGGAGGGTGGCGGTAGAGGTCTCACTTAAAGGGGCAGTTTGCTTGCTGGGATCATTTATATTTCGTTCTTGTTGGGCCTTACAGGTTCGTGTGGAATGAATGGTATTTTCCATTTTCCAGTTTCTGATGGCTTTCTGGCTTTACAGTGGCTCGTATAGGGAGCCTTGGAAGTTCAGAGCTGAAAGCAAGAAAATAGAAAATAAATAAGTTATTGTCGAGAGACATATTTTTAAAGTCTGTTCATAGAAACATTACTTTTCTAGGGTTTATTCGTAATTCTAAGCTTTTTTGGCAAATAAGGGGGTAATCTCAGCTGGAAGCAAATGCCAGCTGCAAGCACTACAAGCTGCCTTTGCATTATCTGAAGTGTTTTCACTTACTTTAGATCAAAGCCTTGAATGCCCCTGCAGTTATTGTAGAACCAGCAGGCCATCAGAAACTGCTGTAAATACCTAAAATATCCTTCATCACAAGCAAACTGGAACAAGATCATTTCGATAAATCCAAAAATGAAAACATGGGCCAGAAAGTGGCCTCCCTTGGCTCCCTTTTCTAAATCAGTTGGACTACTTTCCCCGACTGATCTGGTACAGGAGCACCTGATGTAGAGGGGTTCCCGCGGTCTGTGAAAGGTCAGGTTTAATGTCTGCAGTAAATGTTAATTAGAGGTTACCCTCATAGAGGGCTTGTTAATCTGAGTGGATGCTTTAAATGCATACTATGCAGGATTTTTACCAGGAGAAATTGTAATATAACCATTCTAAGGTGTAACTATGATGTACTGGCAATCTCTATCTTTGCACACCTTTGCCAAATCTGTGCTCCTTTACCTGTATGTCTTGTTCTAAAATGTGTTTGGGATGTTATTTGGCATGGCGCTCTTCTGTGGGCAGAGGGGTGGATGTGGCTACGCTTCTGGGGTGAGCTCAGCTGTGCATTGTAGCTGGCTAGTTTCTGCGATGGTGGAGGCGAAGAAGCCAAAGTGTAGCCAAGCGAAACGGCATGCTGAATTGACTCAACCAGAGTCAACCTTGGAACTGCTTCTCCTTCCTGGCGGCATCTGTTGAAAAACAGAGATGAAACCGAGATGGAAACCGGATTTGAAATTAAAATGGAGGTGGACACATGTTTGATTGTAAACGCAGGACCACAGGAAGGCTGAAAAATCCTGCATATCATGCCTTTAATACATAGGGTATCACTTTGGTTTTGTTTTTGTTTGTTTTTAAAGATAAAAGGCTCTAGGGTTTTAATTTCACTGTGGCGTGTAAACGTGCACCCTTGTTGCACAACATGCTGACGGAACCAGATGTAATCTGCAGCAACTAGACGATGCATGTCTGGCGCGGCCACATCTGCATTATCCAACTGCTCCTGCGTGTCCTCTCTGAATTACTCCTCTCTGGTCACCACCAGTTCACTGTTAATCCTGTGTGCTAATCCCTGTTAAAGCCTTCTCCAGTTCTGTATGTCTCTTGAAATATCATTTCTCATCCCGTGTATATTACTGATGTTGATGGGAAAATGCCTGTCTATAGGGGGAGTATTCCTTTGATACCCATGTGGCTGCTGTATTCTTGACTGGATGTATTTGCAGCCCCTCTGCATCATCTGAAGCTACAAACATGATGATTATAGATATGCAGCCACTGTTCCCAGGTGACTTTGCACTTTGCACCATTTTCAGTTATTCTCACAATTCTTAACTATTGCAAGGATTCACGGCAAGTTCTCCTTAAGACATTGTTTTCTTGTTTTCATCTGCCAGTTTTGTCCTGAAGCCACATAAGACCCTGCGGTTGTGGACTTTCTGCTGGAGTTTATGTATATCTGACAAAGGGTTTTCATGTACATTTGCTTTGAGAAGGGGGTGTGATTGCCCCTTTAAATCTGATGCAGCATTTTTTCTTTCTGTAGTGGATAGACAATAACTGTGAATAATAAAATAGCCATGTAGTCTGTACTGTGCATGTATTTTTCCATTTATTGTGCATTTGTTGTGTAATTATTTATGTACATGTGGGAAGAGGGGACATTTTAATTCACGGTTTAAATGATTAAGTCATTTTTTCAATAAAAAAAAGAAAAGAATAACGTGCTTTGAAACTTGCAGGTGCTTCTCTACAAGTGTTGATAGAGGATGTTGACCGAAGGCTTTTCCCTAGAACTGCTGTTGATACTGTTTTGGGAGGGAATGTTATATGTTGTTGGTGTGGAAACGGCATGGACTCTGGATTCTTCCGACAGGCAGGTGAGTGGGTGAGCCTGAAGACAGACCTGTCCTACCTGGTGTGTCAGCAGGTGAATGACTCACTACAGGTAATTCTGGAGGAGAATGGGCTGTACATGAGGGTGCTTTTATCAGCGCTTTTCTTCACTTATCTGATTAAAGGGTGGGGGTGGACTGGGAATAAAATCTATTTTACATTATGTGGCTGTGCATCATGCATTATTAGTATTTCTTGTACCTAGCCATAATTTTATCTGACCTAGAGAATTGCCTTTACTTCCGACCGTGGCTTTCTTTCATTGTCTTGACCAGGGTGTGAGATTAACACTTCTTTCAGTGACTGGAAAAGTCGGCAAGTGCTTAATTGGATTCTCCAGTTTTGGACCTCAATAAAGGCTGTTTGTTAGAACATGTTGGACTGAAGATCACACAGCAATTGTTAACCCATTGATGCCCAGTAAAGAAAAACAGGACAGGGCTTTAGTATGCTTGATTAGGTGAGCTAGACATTTAGTATGAACATAATTATGTGCCTTTATTTCTGCCAGTTATCAAATTAATCTTGTACATTAATGGCACTCTGAATTCTAACATTAATGAACTGATTAAATACACACTGTACCACACAGCAAAGTAAGCTGTGTAGATGGCAATTGCATGTACCCAGTATTTTAGATAATTGCGTTTCACGCATACTCACGCATATGTCCCGTGTATCCAGTTGCTCTAAATACTTTATTGAGGAATGAAACTGCTTATTGTCACCAATGATAATGTGCAAGTTACAATTCAGCATAACTATAGTTCCACCTGGTGGTGAAAGCTATATATTACATGACAGGCATATGCATGTAAATTGGAAAATAAAGTCTAGAGGGGTACTAGCGATTTACAATGGTGAGGATGTGGTAGAACCACAAACAAAACGGCTTCAGGTGCTTCACAATGCAGGTTAAAACAAGGCAAAACAAACCAAACCTCCCTTGCACGAGGGGGCAAAATGTTAGTGTTATTTTTTTAAATGAACAATCTTTGTTGTGTTGTAAAGCAGGAATACTTAAAAATTCAAAACTCAACCATCTGAATTGTCCATGGACATGCCATAGTTGACGTGGCCCTTGGGGGATATTGCTGATGCGGCGGAAATGACAGCTGTGGGCGTGAGTCACACCCACAACTGCACTGTCTTGGGTGAGTATTCCAAGGGCCTGACTGACAGGGGCACGCAAAACAATTGTGCTGTAAGTTTCCAATGTGAGGTCTTTTCATGTGTGCACATAAATACACACACACACACACACACACACACGCCCAAAGTCTTTGCCATCCTCCTTACCCTTATTATACTCATTTTTAATTGAACATTTCAAAAACTTAATCATCCCAAAATGCATAGTTGACCTTTGTGTGATGTAACGTGACTCTGCATGTATTCATATGGTATATATGTACAGTATTTTGCTGTGAATATGAATTATACATAGTAAGAAACAGCGGTTGGTCATTTGTAGGTTGCTCTCATTATTAATATTAACCATTTCGCTAATACGCAATCAGTGTACCAAATAATTGTAGAGTAGTGCATCAAATTACCTCTTTACATTATATCCTGCTTGTTTTGAGAAGAGGGAAGTACTGCAGAATGTGTTAAGGCATAGGAAGCTCTGACCTGCCTATGTGTAAGCCAAAAGGAACCCATTATAGACATGGCCCAAACAGGAGTTTTTCTTCACTCAGTTACCAAAATAGTAGCTCTTACCGTTTAAGGACTTGTTTTACAAAGATGGAAAAATGTAAATGAGTGCAATGCCTCAAATATGTTACATTTTCATTAACAAATACAAACCAATCAATTTCATTTTATGTGCTAACTTGATCACTTTACATTACTCATCTCCAACAATATACGATTAACTATTTATTGTGTACTCAGAGTAATAGTTTGGATTCACGCAGATACCATTTCGTGTCATTTTACATTGAAAACCAAACATTTGAAACTTTCCATGCACAATTCTCCAACATCGGAAATTACATTCTTACACAGTTCTGTGCCCATTCACTATAACCATTGTTACTAGTTACCATCGAAGGTTCAGTATTTAATGCTCTACTGTGATCTATCAAACGCTCACTCATCAGGGAGGCAGCTATAGGCTATTGGTAGGTTTAAAGACACACTGCCTCTGGCTAGGTTGGGCTGTCAAATACATTGCCTGCTGCGCAAAACTAATGTACTTTGTGTAAGCATTTCGAGTTGCCGACGTTTGTGGCTGTGATGTGGTAATGGAGATTTATGTATTTAAAACTTAAGGAGGTCATGGGCTGTCATTAAAAAAAACTCGATTTAAAGTATTCTCGACTTCTAAAAAAAAAAAAAAGGGGGGGGGAGGGGATTTATGAATTCATCCAAAAACGCAACTACTGTCATCTGCGTCGCCATCACGCGGCTTTTCTAGTGCTGTGAATATGGCGGATCCGGAAGGAGAGTCGCTAGAGTCTTGGCTCAGTGAGTAGCTACGCCTAGTTTATTAGCTGTTTTGTTCAATCAAATGAACGGTCATTGCATGTTTTTGTCATTGTGGAAGCATTAGTAAATGTCTATTTATTTTGATTGGTTCGCTGTGCCATTGGGCTGCACAGACATGGCATTTGGCAGTTGTCTATATGGCTAACGTTAGCTATGTGTATAATGAGCTAGCTAGCTAGATAGCCACATACCGTGGTTTGGGTCATGTATGATTATGATTAGTTTATGCTATTCTAGCTAGCAGGTGATCCAGTTATTATAGGTTAGTCTCTAGCTAGGTCAGCAAGAACGTAAACGACGTACGTTGGCTCCACTGTCCGGTATGTCGTGGTAAAATAAATCACAAAAATATTTGTCCAGTGACGAGGATGCTGATAAAATGTAAGATAAGTTAACTTGCCTAGTTAGTTAGTTAGCTAGCTAGGTTTCTTTCAAATCAATAATGCCACATTGAAGTTACATCTTTCTCATTTTAAATTACTGTGTTGTTATGTTAATGTTAGACAGCTGTTAAATCGTTCTATGACCTACTAGATGTATGACATGAAACACTTTCTTTTGTTGAGATACATTTCTTACGTTAGACTAGCTGAGTTTCAGCCAACTACCTACCCGGTTTATAACATTTCACCTAGGCATTTGACACACATAAACTGTCTAGTGTTATGGCTAACGTACTTTAGTTAATTACCTAACGTTAGAGTTAACAAGCCATAGTTGGCTACATTTGCCTTCCAGTAATCGTGAAAGCAGAGCTCCAATCGATTCCCTATAGATGTAGCAATATGAAATCTTTAGCTAAGTGTTGGTTATCACTGAAATCCAATAAAAAGTCAACAGCTTGATCGATGTGATTAAACCGAAGCACACAAATAAAAACCTAATCACTTCATAACATGAATCCGTGTTTTATGGAAATAGTGATTGGCAGAGACACGCATAGTCCTATTTGCAGATGACATATCAGGTTTACATTTCACCAGAGCATACTGGGCCAATGGATTTGCACGTACTTGTAGCTGTGCAAGTAAATTTCTCACTAACATCTCCAGCCGGAAGCACAGCTAACCAGTTTCACACCCATTTTTTTTGGTTTTGCAGCAGTTGTGGGGTTGACGGTGCTCAAAACTCAGTTGCCTTATTCTCCAAAAATATTTTCAGTTAACGCTAATCCCTTTTGAAATTGCTGCCGATGCTTTGCCTTTTTATTATTAATGTAACATTATGTGTTCAACAGATAAGGCAACTAACCCCTCCAACAGACAGGAAGACTGGGAGTATATTATAGGATTCTGTGACCAAATCAATAAAGAATTAGAAGGGTAAGGATATCTCTTTTTCCTCATCAATATAGATCACATTACAAAACTCAGTCCCATTAAGGCAGTTCTGCTCTGTCACAAGGTTCTCTGCTTAGATTTGTAGTTTTGCATAAATCGTATTCTCTGTTCAAATGTATGACCTGTTTTTTGTTTTTTTAAGAATTATGGTTATTTTGGTTATATCCTTGAGAGATGATGTTTCTTTATGCTTCCAGTCCACAGATAGCTGTAAGGTTGCTAGCTCATAAAATCCAGTCTCCACAGGAATGGGAAGCTATACAGGCTTTGACAGTAAGTATGTTCTGACTGCTATAGGAAGACTGAAGTATTTTAGCACTGTCAGCCATGTCTTATGCACTGTTGACAGTGTTACTAATTTAACTTTTTATATTGCAGGTATTAGAAGCATGCATGAAGAACTGTGGGAAAAGGTTTCATAATGAAGTTGGAAAATTTCGATTTTTAAATGAATTGATCAAAGTCGTTTCACCCAAGGTAATGCACAATTGATGTTGTTTGCCTTCTTTCTCAGAAATAATATAAGAAATAGATGTGCTTCTACAACTTGGAAGTTCATTCAATTAAAATTTGACTTTGTTTCAGTATCTGGGTGACAGAGTGTCGGAGAAGGTAAAGATGAAAGTCGTTGAAATGTTGTTCAGTTGGGCAGTTGCTCTGCCTGATGAAGCCAAAATAAATGAAGCATATCAAATGTTGAAGAGACAAGGTAATGGTGAAATAGAATTTATTGCCGTAATCATTTTTCAATATTTGTCAGGAATACACTTGACAGTGGTTAGTTTTTCCTTTTCCAGGCATTGTCACCACTGATCCAGAGATCCCCGTGGACAAGACTCTGATACCTTCACCCCCCGCCCGGCCCAAGAACCCTGTGTTTGAGAATGAGGAGAAAAGCAAGGTAGGGAGCTGATGATGTGGTGCCAATGTTGGCGAGAGGGGAAAGGAGGTGGCTCTGGGAATACAGTATATCTCCTCTCTGTATAGCTGCTAGCTGAGCTCCTGAAGAGCAAAAACCCAGAGGACCTGCAGGAGGCCAACCGGCTTATCAAGAACATGGTGAAGGAGGTAAGGACTTCTTTACCTCGCACTCTCTGGTACCAGTCTTCAGCTCTGTAAGGATTAAGGAGACATGCGTCATACATCATGTCATACGTGAATGCCGTTTCCTGGGTACACGGGTCTCTCCTTTCAGGATGAGGTCAGGATGCAGAAGGTGACGAAGCGTGTGAACACACTGGAGGAAGTCAACAACAATGTGAAGCTTCTAAACGAGATGCTCACCCACTTCAACAGGGAGGAGTCTTCTGAGGCAGACCGAGAACTCATAAAGGTACCTGCCTGGGCCCCCCCCCCCCTCCCACCCACTGAATAGGTTCTCACCATTTTGATGATCAACATTGACCCTTATCTTGTGTTTGTCTTCAACGTCCTCATGGTTGTTTGCTTAAGTAAGGCTTGCTCAAGCAGGCGGAAAGAAAGAAAGAAAGAAAGATGTAGATGAGTTGACTCTGCGTGTCAAATGTTTCTTTTTTCAGGAGCTGTATGACCGCTGTGACAAGCTCAGGCGCACCGTTTTCAAGCTGGCCACAGAAACCGAGGACAATGACAATAGCTTAGGTAAATGACCTTAACAAGAAAGAGGCTGTATTCTAATCAGTGCTGACCCCCGTGTCTGTTGATTTAGCCTGCTTTGTGTCCTGTAGGTGATATCCTGCAGGCTAGCGATGACCTGTCTCGAGTCATTAACTCTTACAAGAAGACTGTGGAGGGTCAGGCAGTTAACGGAGAGGTGGATGTTCTGAGTTCATCAATGACAGAAGGTGAGAACAGTATTTTCAACCCTATTTTCACCATTCTATTAAGATATTATGTGAATCTTGTTTGATGTTTCATGATTTGTATCTGCTTGCTTACACATTGGAAACGCACATTGTCAGTTTCCACCTGACAAGCCACTAGGAGAGCACCATTGACACCTTCATAGTGTCATGGTGTAAGAAAGTCTACAGTAAGAAAAAAAGTTTTTAATCGCATATGTATTTTCTGCCTAGGAAGCAAAGGCCACACAACTACAGAGACTCTTATAGATCTGGCTGGCCTTGACATTCCAAGTCCTTCCCCACCAGAGATGGCTCCCCCTCCTCAACTTCCAGATCCCCAAATCCCCAATCTGCTGGTGGCACCTTCAATTCCAGTCTTGCCTCCTCCTCCGTATGGATTGGCTGGGTCACAAGCCTGCACTCTCGGCCTGTCTGAAAGCCCCAGCCATCCATCCACCGGCCAGACATCCACTGCTCTCTCCCTTCTGGATGAGGAGCTTCTGTCACTGGGTAATGTGTGCCTGCTGTTAAAGTGTTTGTGACCAGAAATTGAGGGCCCAGGTTTTACATATGGATACAGAGAGGTTTACAAGACCTAATTCATTAACTCCTTAATATTTAGCACTAGTGAATGTCAGTGTTCTGTTTCAAATGATGTTTTCATATGACAATGTTTTGCTTTGTTATGCATCCTATACTTTCACTCGCTTGCTATAAACTTGATGCATCCAATGTCTTTTTCTTGCTTTAGGTCTGAATGATCCAGCTCCAAGTTTGAATGATCAAAATCGCAATAAACCAAAGGAAGATGACTTGACCACTCAGTGGACCTCATTACAGGTGACTGTTTGATCTCTTCCAGCTAAACAATTTCCATAAGTGCGCCACTATACATTTATATGCCGTATATTTCACAATGTTTAGAATGTGGCATTCCTTTACACTGTAAAAGTAACTCACTTGGATCTGTCTTTTCCCCAGTCCCAACCGACTGATCCAGGGTTGGATTTATTTGCAAGTGCACCTCTACCCGGTCCCATGTTCCCTGCGGAGATGACGTCGACAGTGCCTGCCCCTAGGATGACCTCCGCGTGTTACCCAGAAGCCCCTAGGACTGCGTCCTTCCCTTACCCTAGTGCAGCTAACTCCAGCACCTCTCCGCTCAACCAGGGTCTGCAGGACCTTGCCATGCTTGACCTTGGAGACCCTAAGAGGTACATAATGTTAATGAAACCATATTTCCTGTGTACTCATAACTTCCAGAATTACAAAAATCATTGTACAGTGATACAAATCAGCCTTTATTGTGGGTCTTTTAATTTTTTATTAGGTTCTCCTTGAGGCTGCGACTGTCGAAGATTTATGAATAATTACTTATGTGCTTGTACACTTCATTTTCCAAGAGCAGTATTAAATAAGGGGCACAGAATAATTACATTCTTGCAACAGCATTGTCATGGATATTAGGAAAGAACTGTTGCAGGTTAGATTTGCCACCCTATTCTAGTCCCTAGACCTTTGCTGCGTCTTAGATGGTATTTACAAATTCAGTATTTGAGGTGGTTTTTATTTTTAAATATAAAAAATAAATAAATAAATAAAAAAAACATTGCCCTATATATGGCTTCTTGGTGTAGCTCTCCAGCAGCATTGCACTTCTGCATTGATGCTGTTAATGTGTTGCATTAATGTGAACAGCTGCTTTATTGAAGTTCTGTTTCATGGCATGACTGATGATGGGAAGCTCTGCATGTCTCTGTTGTAATTTCAAATTTGCAACGACATTCATTAGTGGAATTTGAAGGTGGTAAAAATAGTATTTGCATATATGAAGAAAATAAATAAATAAAATAAAAAAACCTTGATATCCATTGAAAGTTCTTCACTGAGGACAGTGGAGCTGTTTGAGCGATTTGCTGTTTCATTGCATTTCAGCATGCCTGGCCTCTTGAACCCAGGTGCAATATTTGGGATGGGGGCGCCAGCTGGCCCTGCGGCCTCCTCCATTCTCGGGTTCCCTGTGCCCAGCTCCACCCCTCTGCCCCTTGGTACGATGCCTGCTTCTCCCGCAGTGTCCCAGGCCATGTCCCAGGCCGTGTCCCAGGCCAAGGCCCAGGCTGCCAGCTCCACCCCGGGAAGCCCTCTGTTCCGCTCGCTGTCTCCCATTATCCCTCAAACACAAGGCAGCCCAGCCAGAGGGCCTGAGGTTTCCCTAGCCAACATACACGTCCCTCTGGACTCCATAAAGCCCAGTAAGTCCCTGTCTGCCTTCTTGGTCTCTGTGGACCCTGGATCCTTGAATTTTCCAAGGATCCAGGGTTTCACTTGTCAATAAAGAGGCAGCTTGAGTATTTTGTTGAAGTGAAAGTCCCACTGATTCCTCAGCATTGTATGCCTGTGATTTTTTTTTTTTTTTCACGTGATTGTTATGAACAGTGAACTTCCTCTTTCCCACTAAGGCAAGGTGTTGCCGGTGACGGCCTACGATAAGGACGGTGTTCGAGTACTGCTGCATTTTGCCACTGACTGCCCGCCGGGCCGGCCTGACGTGTTGGTGCTGGTGGTGTCCATGCTGAACACGGCGCCGCTGCCCGTCAGGAACGTTGTCCTGCAGGCTGCCGTGCCAAAGGTGAGGAATGGTGCTGCGTGGACCCAAACCCGCCATTCAACTATCGACACCCACGGCTCCTGCCTCCAGAGGTGGAAAGTGCAGGCTCAAAGTTCCTCCCAGTATTTTGTTCAAATCACCTGGATTTGCTCACTAGTACAGTTGTTCAGCCAGGAGGTAGAAGTAATTGGTCAAATCAGCTGGCTGAGGTCTTGGTTAGAAGAAAGCTCTCCGGCAGGACTTTCTAACTTTCTTTCTACCTCTGGCCGCCACAATGCTTACGTTCAGCACTGTGAAGCACCAGACTCTGAATTGGTTTCTAAGCTCTTGTTGCGAATGTTTTGGTTTTTATTTGCTTTGAGATCACAGCCTGAAACGCTGACAAGTTGTCCCCACCCCTCTCTGATCCATTCGATGCAGTCAATGAAGGTGAAACTTCAGCCTCCTTCAGGGACTGAGCTTGTCCCCTTCAATCCCATCATGCCCCCGGCTGCCATCACTCAAGTCATGCTTCTGGCCAATCCGCTGAAGGTAAGAGTGCAGTAGGAAGGTGGAGTGGAAGAACACTGATCTCTGAAGCTGCTGCAGACCTCATATGTGCTGCCTTCTGGTTATTTTTTTCATTTTTCATTCTGGGTACAAATGAGTGTGGGTGTGGGGTGTAAGTTCATTACCATTGAGAATAGCGGTATGCCTTCTGCCTGGAAGCCTGTGCAGTTGATTGGCTGTCTGTGTCTCTGGCAGGAGAAGGTGAGGTTGCGCTACAAACTGATGTTCACACTCGGAGAGCAGCAGTGTGCAGAAGTGGGAGAGGTGGACCAGTTCCCCCCACCAGAGAAATGGGGCAACCTATAGCCTCTGGACTCGCCAGGAAGAGACAACCGTTTGACCATATTATCTCCCAGTGAGTGGGGGGCCCAGTGTATTTCTGAATGTTTTCTTTTCGTTTTTTAACATAAAGTAGGCAAGTGCTGTTAACATTACTTCATCATCGCCCAGTTCGATGTAATTTTTGGATTATTTTTCTTTAGTCCTTTTTGAAATTGCTTTAGGTCAGGTTTCCAGATTGGCTGTTGAAACGGACAAGCTGCACTTTAAGCCACATACAGCACTGGGGAAATGCCATTTGCAGCCTAGATCTACATATCCTGAGCTGCACATTCATTAAAAGGATATAACCTCAGGCCCTCAAGAGGAATTGAAGGTATTATACGATAAAATCACCCAAGACCAGAAGGCAGTTCTTACTTTTTACACAAGAAAGGGGAGATGAGGGTTGCCACTTAACTGATTGGTTATGGACAATCATTTCATTGCTGGTACTGAATGGTGAAAGGCCATAGCCAATTGAAACTGCATGAATCATTTATGTGCCCTTCCCCCAGAGACTGCTTCTCGTACCTCCCCAGCAGCTACTCGGCTGTATGGAAGGCAGATGTGTTTTCAGAATATTGACAACCTCAGACAGTCATGAAGTAAGTGGCAGTGTTAGTTGCTGCCTGTTTGTTATTTCAATCTGTCGGAGAAGATGTACAGACATACAATTTATTTGAAGTATTTTCATGTATGTGAAGTATTTATATTTTTTGTTATTGATTATTTGATTCTTTGTTATTAATCAGATGATGGGGCGATCTGTATTCCTGTCAAGATTCTGTATGTTGGTACCTGAAAGTGAATACTTTTCTGGGTTAACTAGAGAACATGGTGTGGCCCAGTAGGTTGGAGAGAGAACTCTAACACATGATGGAGTGTTTTTTTGGGGGGGTTTTTTGGTTACAGTGACTATTAATGTTCCATGAATGCTTTTTTTGGGTTTTGATTGTGACGCCCAATCAATCCCCTTTGAAGTGTTATTTATTGATTTCAAGTATGGATTCTGCTATCTCCTGCTGCCGTTTGCTGTTTTCTCAAGTCTTGACGTTACAGTATATTGCTGAATTCCTTCTACAGAGACAAACTTTCTACCAGGCCTCTCTCATCTCTGCTGACTGTGAATGTTGGTCTTCACCAGTATTGCAGTTATTTATTCTTTGTCCTTAGATTTATTGGTACAGTATGTGTATTTCATTGAGACCAACAGTCTTATTTCAAAGGCATTCTTTACAGGTGTAGTTTTAGGTAGTACTAGAACTACAGTTGGTTACAACTCTGACCGCAGTAGAATATTAAGTCAATCCAGTTTCATTGTCAGTAGGTTTGTGCTGGCCTGGTATGTATGTGAAATGAGAAATGTCATTGTACAGCAACTGGAGTGGTGAATTTGGGGGGTAGCCCCCTGCACACCACTCCCTGTCTCATCATCTCATTCTGAAGCCCTTTTGTCTGTCAGCACTGTGACTTGTTACAAAGGCAGATGCTCCAAACCTTTTATGTACATTGCTGTATTTATTGTCCTCTAGAGATTGTTGAAGTTAATGTATGTACATGTTAATGTGACTCTTTACAGACGCTACCAGAAAATACCTGTATATATTTAAATGTGAGAGGTGTTTCGCTGCATGAAGAATTAAAAGTCTTCATTTTAAATGGAGCCAAATGTGTTGCTGTGATGCTTTATTTGTTTTGTGTGTTGGTGGTTTGATAAACATAGGCTATATTCACATGTTGAGGTCTGCCTGAAATTTAGTGTGGATGACTGCCTTTTCTTTTTTCCCCCACAAGTGTGTTTATTGGGAGATGTACATAAAACATACAATATGAAATGCACTGTAGAAATAGTGTACATCTACACAAATCAACCATAAGCCTGGATAGCTGGTCTTGTTCTGCTGAATGAATATTCTGGTTCATTTTCTGCACAATCGGGGACTAATCTGTATCTACAGGGAAGCCTTTCTAAATTCCAAGCATTGGTCAAAACTGTTCACCTTTGGCTGGTACAAACTAAAGGGCACAGTTGCAGGTAAGATTTAAGCAGTGATGTGTTAGCATGCAACCTTACAGAAATTTGCTGTCTTATGGTGATCTCGCAGATCTGGCAGATGAGTGATAAATTAAGGTCTGTGTTTACAATTACTGTCACAGTTTCCTAATGTGCTGATGTTGATTTAACACTAGGTGTTCAAATACAGAACTGCCACTTAATAGACGTGTAACTGCAAACAATGCTAAATTAATAAACTGCCTGTTAATTATCACAGAGCAGATTTATCATATTGCTTGTATGGTACCAAACAGTAATTCATGACTGAATGTGCACTTCTGCATTCTTCTTTGCGCACTGTTTTTAGTGTCTAAATGCAATATTTGTATTTACTCCCTAAGGTGTGTGTATATGTATGTGGTGGACAATGAAGTGTCTTACATAAAAACAAAATGGCTGCTACAGACCAGATATCTCTTCCAGTGGATATTTCTTGAAAAATGCTGTCTATGATTGCACATCCACAATATACATTTCTTTCAAATCTGGCTTACAGCATTACAAATCTAGCCAACACATCAAGTGAGTTTTTGAGCAGGAGAAAGCTTGAGTTTATGTTTAAGAAGAAAACAAAACGACTAATTTTCTAAATGCGCGTGCACGCGATATCGCGCCGCCCAGAGTAGGATGTGATAACGCGCACGACGCTACTCCCGTCTTGGTGAACACTCGACCAAAAGCACATAGCACATCCAAGTTCAATGGGGTTTTTTTAATCTAGAAAACTGTCGCGCCCGCGCACGTACAGCGGAGTATTTTACGGGAACGTGTACGTGCGCGCGCCTCCATACTCTTTGTGTGGCGGCGCAGAGAAACGCGGAGAGGAAAGCCATGGCGGACGAAAAGCCCAAGGTGAGCTGAAGAGCCAACTACTTATCAGATGTTTGCATTAAAATGTCAAGGAATACTATCCGAGTGAAACTGATTTCAAATGTTTTTAAAAACTCAGTACACTATACATTTGGTTCCAATCCGAACACCGGAAGAGATGTGAACGAGCCTGTGGAGGCGGGTAATTGCTAGGTAGCTAACTATTTGTAGCCAACATTGGTTTGAAAGATGGCATTTACAGTCATTTTCAGTTGCTAATTTAGCTAGCGGTAAATTGATTGAATCGACCCAAGGCCTGAACCATTAGACGGTTTTCTGTTACCGGCCGAGTACCAAATCGGTCTTTAGGGCTTGATATGTATGAATGATTCTTGTCTTGAACGTGTAGAGGTAGCTGTATCGCTGGGTAACTAGCACAGCTAATTAGCTAGTGTGGCTAACTAGCGACCTCGTCTGCAAAAGTGAACATTGGAAATTCGCTATAGCTATGCTTAACTTACTGCCCATGGCGCCAGGCCAACTGCTGTTTTGCATGTTTTTCCCTCTGCACGCAAAGTAAATTATTCATGAATGTTGATCGCACATTAATGTAGATTTCTTGCCAGTTGGTTAGACAAGCCGTAGCCCTATACAGAAAGTAATTTATTTGCACGGCTAACTGGCTGGCAAACGTTATGTATTTATTCAATAAACCTCTGGTGCGGTAGCGAAGTTACTCGGTGTTACTTTAACTAGCATGTATGCCAAATACTATCTAGCTCAGCTAACGTTAGTCAACGCAACATATTTTTAGCCTACACGTATAGCAATCGAATGGTTGGCCAGATAGCTTGCTTTATACTTGGTTCCTTACCTAACAGTTAAGTTACTTTTGACCCCAGCCTCCAATCCTCTTTAAGTTACCCTACTGCGATAGTTATGACAGTGAGGCTATAGCCAAGTTTAGTTCTGAAATTTTAAATATCTTTTATTGTGTCCATTTGGTTGCCAGTTAACGCTGTATTATTAAACTAAGTTGAACTAATATTTAGTTCCCATTACAATAAATAAAGAAATAAAATGTGATCATTGATTTGCCATCACACAGGAAAGGCGGCAACTGATTTCTACCAACAGGAAAACATGTTCATTTAAGTATTAATTGATATGTAACTGCTAAAGTAAACAAGTAGGCGGAGTAAAACTTCTTTAATCTTACCCAGTTGCAAAAACTATTTCTCGTTTTGAGTTATGTCACCGTTTACACCTTTATATTGTTGTTTCAGGGCGTGCCCTAATCATTAGTGTGAAATAACTGTAATCTGTGCTCTCTGCTGACCACAAGCTTGTTATAGACAAAGAAATTGGCACCCCACTTGAATGAAGATATGAAGTTCACAGCGAATGTTATGAGCTGTTATTTAGCTGGTGAAGTTAAACTGTATAAATGAGACTATTCAAATAGGTATTAATGGCAACCTGATTTCTCACTGAAGTTAAATGCGACCATATACAAACCAAAACAATATATACATTTTTTGGTCAAAGGCAGGGAAAGCAAAGTGCCCTGGCATTTCGAATGACCAGCTACAGTATAGTGAAAGCCCTGTAGCTAGTCTATGCAGAAATTGGTGTTGTAAGAGGGTTTTTCTGTTGTGTAACGCCTCACGGAGATGCCTCATCTTGGCCATGTTTATACAGCCAAACGGCATCATGAAATGCAGTGAGCTGTGTTCCTCTTCTTTGAGCAGATTCTGTTTAAAAGCGTGTTTAACTGGGCGTGATAATGTTTGCCCTGCACGCACAAGCTTTTGGGATTTTTTTTATTCTATTCTACTACCTGAATTTGCTAAATGAATGGCTCATGATATGGATCTTGCAGTACCGTGCCGTGCAAAATTATTAGCACCCTTGCTAAGGCTGAGCAGAGAACTTCATGAAATAAGTAACACAGGTGAACTCTGTTGTATCCTCACAATAATGCTAAATTAGATTCTCATACTAATACAGTTGCTCTGCTCTGTTTCACTGGGGTAAAGAAATGAGTTAATGTCACAAATAAAAATTCTGAGATCAACAAAACTTTGTTGCATCTTGGGGGCTGCAAATGTCCATTTCTAGGTCAATTGGTGAAAAGATGTATTGAAAATCATGAGCAAATACCAATGCGTTTTGGCCAGCAGCCTGGTTCCCTCTGTCAGGAATCTATAATGTGGTTGCAAATGGACCTTTCAACAAGACAATAATCCCAGGCAAATTTCAACCAAGAAAAGATTAACTGACCAAAATTACAGTTTTGCAAAGGTTTGGCTTTAGGTTTGGTTTGTGTAAATTATAGTGTTCAATTATATGTTGCCTACAATTTGCCATTCTTCCTGCTTTTAACCTAGCCATAAAATTATCAGAAGTGTGAATTATACAAATGTTGCTTTGAATAATGTATGATCAGTAGTGCATCTTGTTGCATTGAGTCTGATTGTACTGTAATGATTGCATTACTAATGTAATGATGCTGATTGCTATTATAATGTCTGTTACTAAAAGGAACATGACACGCATCTCAGTGTTATGTTTCGCTGTGCCCCCATAAGGGACAAATCCAAAAAATCTTAAGTTTTTCCATTGGGACAAGCATTAAAATACCGCCATAACCCTAGAAAGTTTTCACCATTTTAATGACCCCGTCCTTAGATAATTATATTTGTGGAAATTGTCCCTAAATGCTTGAACGTTTTAGCTGTTGATTTGGTTTGTTATGGCTCGAGCAACATGCCCACTATGAAGTGAAATTGCCAGAGTACACCTAGCGGTTCCAAGGTTCAAGGCGATGATTCTGTCTAAATTGAATGGAGAAATGACAGTCTGTGTTCTTTTTCCTGACTCATCGCACTAGTGTTTCCGTTCTCTAGGAAGGCGTGAAGACAGAAAACAATGACCACATCAACCTGAAGGTTGCGGGGCAGGACGGCTCCGTGGTGCAGTTCAAGATTAAGAGGCACACGCCACTCAGTAAACTCATGAAGGCCTACTGTGAGCGACAGGTGAGCCCCGACCAGAGACCAGGGGGAATATACAGGCTGCGGGCCTCCATTTACCTAACGGAGCATTTAGCGTCTTTTCTTAATCCATCGGTTACTGTGAGCGACAGGTGCGCCCCGACCAGAGACCAGGGAGAACACAGGCTGCAGACATTAAGCGTCTTTTCTTAATCCATTGGTTTGCTCTGATTTTGATGTTCAATCAAGTTACTAGGGCTGCACGATATGAGGAAAATATATGATATGTGATAACGTTGTTGAATACCGCGATGATGATATGACTTGCGATGAATAAACAAAATAAGCGTGCAGTTTGAATGTCTTTCTGCTTTAGGTACACAGCTAACATAGGCCCCAGACAATGAATAACCTTTGCCCTCTGAATAAAACCAGCATGCTTTTATTGAAAAAATTGCACATGAATAGTCAATTTAGCATAACATCAATTTTAAGGAATACTATCCATCACAGTTCAAGCAGTCTTTTGCAATGTGTTTATCTTGCATGTTCATATCTCCATGACGATAAATATACAATATGTCGTGCAGCCCTAGTGGTAACAGCTGTGTACAATGTCAATGTAATTCGACAGTCATATTTCTCATCACTGGCTAAATCAAGTTTTATATTGTTTTTGCTTGCTGTAGTATTTTATTTTTTACATAATGCCTTCTTATACCTTGGTCTCACCAAAGCACTGCCATTGCTGCTGTCACTAAGCGGAGATAACCCCCACCTGGAGTACCTTGGCTTGTCCTTTAATGTGTGTTAAGACATATTATACTTTTAAACTATACAGCTTGTTTTGCATTACATTGAATGTAGTTGTGCTGACTACGTCTTGTGTGCTACACTTTTCATCTCTAATGCCTTGGGTAGAATGGTGACAACGCTGATTTACCGGGAGATGAGGAGTCTTAAATACTGGCGATATTTAAAATTCCAGTGTCTCTCTGCAGGGACTGACAATGAGGCAAATTCGGTTCCGGTTCGATGGGCAGCCTATCAACGAAACAGATACACCAGCACAGGTACATCTTGTGTCAAGTCTTCCGACTTCTTTTTGGTGTGGTGTGGTTTTATTCTTAATTTCTCATCAATTTCCACAAAAGAGGGGTTGTATGTAGGTGTGGGTTACCAAGATTTTTAAAAATTTCCTCTACAAATTCAGAATTGATGTGTTGCTGGGGGTATGCCCTAAAATGTGTAATTGCGTGACCAAATTTTATTTAAGAGCGAGTGATTTCTGTTTGGATTTGTGCTAATAGCTAACATTATACCACAAATCAAGCATTTTCACTTCTGTCCTTTTCAGTTCATTTAAGATCCAAACGAAATGCAAACAGTTCTGAAGCAGATGCACCTACATTTCTCAGTTTTTGTTCATGCACCCTCTTATTTAGAACAGCAGGACTAAATTCAATTTAAAGGATTCAAGAAATGTATTATTAAATTAATTGAATTTTGTTCTGTGATGGTGGCTTCATTAATTGAACTTCAGTTCATTTCCTCAATTCATTTCATTTAAATGGGATTGACCCCAATCCTGCAACACTTCCTTCGTCCATTGAATTATAAGTCAGCAAGTCTATATTTGACTACCTCTGAGCTTTCAGAAAGTCTCAAAGAGCAGTCCCATGTGCCATTTATGCAGTTATTTTAAGTTTTAAATCGAAATGGTCCGTGATTTGTTATTTTTATCTGCATCTAGCCTCCAGCATTCCCAAAGTTGTCCTACCCAACCGCTGATTATCAAGTCTATTAGGGGGTGTTTCTGCTCATTTTAAGAAGAATTTGCTAGATCTGTATGCTATGAAATTGTTTTGACTGGCACAAACAAAACTTCGACGACTCATGAATGTTGAAGGTCTTCATGTTGTCTAATCAACAATTGTAATAATTGAAGCTATTTCTGTGCTCAGGTATTAGTGATTTCTGTTTTTCTGTTCTCCTCAACAGTTGGAAATGGAGGATGAAGATACGATCGATGTCTTTCAGCAGCAGACAGGAGGCCTCTTTTAAAAGCATCAAGTCCCCCCCCACCCTCCCCACACCCTTGTTTCCAAATACTGTCCCTTTCAAACTGCTATTGTCATCAGAATATGTACCATACTAAAGAAGACATTTTCAGTTCCACATAAATACTGTTGTATAGTGTTTTCATCCTCGCTTTTTTCTTTTCTTTTTGTACATAAACATCAGCGGGCAGATTGCATACATTTAGTTATTCTGAAGTGGCTCATAATTACTGAAATTAACCAGCAATTCAGCCCCAAAATATCTTTTGAAAGACAAAATCCAGCAAATTATTTTACACCTCGTTCACAGTGAGAATGAAATTTGCTGGTTAGCAGACATTGTTTCTGTTATCTGTTTCAAGAGATGGATTTTATATCTTTTTTTATATTTTAGTGGATGTGTAGAATAAATCTTGTCTTAAACATAGCTTGATTTGGCCACATTTAAAATGAGGAGCTCTGGCAAAGGGTTTTAGTCAACATCTGTATTGTTTAATAAATTTCTTGTAAAAGTAAAATTATTCTCTTTCTCATTACTCTAAGCAGTTTGTATGTTGAAAGCCATATCAGGTAAGTACACTTATGTCCATGCATGTGTTTAAGGGGTATGCTTAAGTTTGAGTATCTGAACTGTTGCTTTTTGTAAATGCTTTAAACGCATCATTTGTAGAAGTATTTTTCCGGAAAGGGCGACATAGAAAATGATCGCCCCGTGGGATCCACTTCTCCCCATCTGCCACGCTTCTGCTACATTTAACTCATTGCTTCAACCTGACGTATGGAGCAGCAAATACGTTCATTTGCTAAATTCACATTTTCCCGATTCCCCCCGTCTTCACCTCCTTTCCTGGCCTCCACTGATTGGTGTAGCTAGGAGCAAGGAGAGGAAGCAGGAGGTGATAAATAATTGATTGGAACGACTGCTGTTGCCGGCAACTTGTCAAGTCCATGCCGCAAAGAATCCCGGCTGCTCTTGTGTCGAACCTACCCAGTACTAGAAACGTGTACCAAATTAAGTAGGCACTGAGTAAATTTAGGCAATATAGATCGGGAAAATTGAGAATCCACGAGGATAACATAGAGGGCTGTAAAAAAATTTGATCATATTTCTGTGCAAGATCTCAACACTTCATGTCCCTGTTAGGAACAACTGAACTGAATACAGAATGTAGCTGCTCTGGCCCTCTTCGTGATGGAAAATTGTCTAAATTAATTATTAAAAAAACCCCAAAGAATGCATAAACCAAGGCAATGTTGTGTTTGTCGATGCCAAAAAGTGGTCCCTGACAAACCAGAAAATCGCAATAGAAGAGAGATACGTGTTTGCACAATGACCTGGCTGTGCTTAGGCACCACCTAATTACCCTTTCTAACGTTTTATACATGACATTAACGATTCATTTGGGTTGGTTTGACCCTTGATCTATTTAGCAGAAGTTTGTTTAACATTTGATGTCTAAATATTACGATCACCGGGAATATAAACCTTGAAATGAAACAATCTAATCAAAATGGGAAATTTAGCTTTAATTTTGTATTAAACTAGTAACTTTTCTTCAAAACCGTTGCATTTTCTTCCCTAGCGATCAGAGAAAAAAGCGCTAGCGCGCCGTCAAGGAACTGACTTGCAATGTAGAAACTCCTATCAGAGAAAGGATTATGAGTCAGTAGCCAATGAAATTGCAGCAGAATTTCTAGGCCTGCGAGTGTGGGTGGGAGTAACGTTCCGACGACATTCCCTCGCGCAGCAAAGTGCTCGATTCAATCAAAGCCGGGCGGGTTGTTAGTATGAAACGGTGAGGTAGAAAACGGTACTGAGCTAGCAACAAAAGTAACGTTAAAGCAGACAGCCAGCGCTATACGAGAGGTATAAAGAGCCACATTTTAACGGATTCTCGAAAATAATTTGACAGTAAAAATGACGACGACCACCACTTTTCAAGGCATGGACCCAGGAGCAAAAAGTAGCTCCAGGTAAATGTAAAATATTGCTTGCTTGCTTGCTAGCGACACCGCGACAAACAAAAGAAAAATGGAATCCCGTTACGAGGGGTACGATATATCGCGACTTATGACTGCCTGTTGGGTGGCATGAGTTGGTCTGCAACTAGGCTATTAATTTGATAGAACGTGAGCTATCGGTTTGTTTCTGAATTGACTATTTGTACTGGCTACCAACCCACATTGGCTTTAGCAATGCTGTAAGCATTTTTATTGCAGATAAATATTTTACGTTTGCCACTGCTACTGGTATCGTTAGCTCGCTAACGTTGAAGATGGTTTTGATTCGCCTGTAGTGTGCTATCGGCTTGCTTGGCTAGGAATGATAAACCTTTTTTTATCTTAGATTTGTATTTATGGTGACATAGCTAGCGCTAACGAGAGTGCTCCTTGTTGACAGGCAAGCTATAGATACTAGTTATAATAGAACGATAACTTGGCCCAGCTTGTCTCCTCCCACCACCAGTCAGAAGTGGGTATCATTTTGACTAGCTGGCCTGCTGTCAACTCCTATTCATTGTGGCGATGGCTAGCTGTAGCTAGTTGGGTGACATTTGACAGGCTCAATTTTAGGATACGAAGTACTAAACGTTAATATTAATAGTTATATTCATCTAGTGACGCTATCATGCCCAGTATAACGGGTAATTGTGGCATGCTGACCATGTGGCTCAGCTAATGTTAGCTAGCTGAATATTTGCTTTATGGGTGGGGTCATTTTTAATTTGTCGTTGCAGATAGGTAGCTAGTTAATTGTTGGACTTGTGTTCGGTATGAGCCTAACGTTACCTATTCGGAGGAGCGCACTGCAACGTGCAAACCAATAGTGATGTTCACCATGTTTATCTAGGTGGTGTAATTCCAGCAGCTGTGTCAAAATGAAGTCACGTTAAGTAAGTTGGCTAGCTAGTGATTTTATAGTGTCTCATTTGTAAGCGTGGGTGACGGAAATTTTGGTATGTAACATCTGATGAGAGAAACGTTAGCTCGCTAGTTTCGAGGTAACTAGCTAGCGTTAGTGTATCTCCATTAAAATTGAGATGCAGGCAACGTTATTTCGAAACTACAACTCCTTCTCTGATGCGAGATTTTTTTAAATCTAATGTCTACTACGCAGACATTAGAATGCATCGGGAGGTTTCAGTGGTTCAGACAACATGCATTTCCCAACAGTGAAACTTCAGCGGGACATTGCACAGTGGCTTTATCGGTTTTTATGCTCAGCTTGCTAAAGCCAAACTACTTTATCTGCGTTCTAATTAACGTTAATTGTTGCACACACATATTTTGGATAGTGTGTTCGTCAGCATGAAGGCAGAACGTGGGGATTGTAGTCATCGGCCTGCGCTGAGCTCATCCTGCTTCCACGTAGGATTTGTAAAATTGTAGACTATTTGTTTGCCGCTGCAGGCCTTCAGGGCTAATGCCTGAGGTTCTGTCAGAAAAGCATATTGTCGCAACGGCAGAGACACACCCCTCTACACATTGACTTCCTAGTGCAAAAATATAGAAATACAAACCTTGTGTGATAGGGGAGTATGTATACGCAGGCTTGTCTGCATGACTTGATTTATTCAACTGTGCACTGTAGGGCAAGTAACGCCTGATAGTGTGTGTGTGTGCTGATGACTGCTGGCCTTATACAGGGTACTGCAACCCCCGGGTGGGGGCTCCAACATTTCCTTTGGAACAGATGAGGAGAAGCCCAGCACACGCAAGAACAGGACTGCCTCTAACATCTTTGCAGAGCCTGAAGATCCCCATGCCCACCGGAGGAACAATCCACCTGGTAATTTCAACTGCATCTCCTGCAGTGCACCAAAACGGGTGTCCAGAGTCCTCTCCCCATAAGCTCGCCTCCTTTCCATTCAGTTAAAGCAAATGTGACAAGTCATTGTGACTGTTGTGTTCAGTACACCAGTTTCTGACCTTATAGAAATGCTGACCAAACAAATTCCTCCCATACTAAAGATGCTACTCCTGCCCCAACACAGATACAAAGGAGTACACTCTTAGAGCAAAGTTATGTAAGCTATAAAGACAGCGACACCAATAAAAATCTGTGGGGAAAAATTCTGCCACACTGGGCACTTGGAAGTAATGGTTTTGCTCACTGCTCATGCTCAGTTGTGTCCTTGGTCACATGCCTAGTCACATGCACAACAAAGAGAACGCAGGACAATGATGTGCCTCTGCAGATGAACCAATGAAAAACTCTTGGGCCTTGCCAAACAAGGTTGAAAAGATTTTGTTAGAGCATTTTCTGGGGAATAAAAACATCTAGGCGGCACGGATGGTGCAGTGGGTAGCACTGCCGCCTCACAGCAAGGAGGTCCTGGGTTCGAATCCCCGTCGGCCGGGGCCTCTCTGTGCAGAGTTTGTATGTTCTCCCCATGTCTGTGTGGGTTTCCTCCGGGTACTCCGGTTTCCTCCCACAGTCCAAAGACATGCAGGTTAGGCTGATTGGAGAGTCTAAATTGCCTGTAGGTATGAGTGTGTGAATGAATGGTGTGTGTGCCCTGCGATGGACTGGTGACCTGTCCAGGGTGTATTCCTGCCTTTCGCCCAATGTATGCTGGGATAGGCTCCTGCCCCCCTGCGACCCTGTTCAGGATAAGCGGGTTCAGATAATGGATGGATGGATAAAAACATCTATATCTTTGTCTGTGCTAGGAGGAAAAACAATAAGAAATACACTCACAGAGCACTTTATTAGGAAAATGTTTACTTCATTACACCTACTTATTCATGCGATTATCTAATCAGCCAATTGTGTGGCAGCAGTGCAATGTAGATACAGGTCAGGAGCTTCAGTTCATGTTCACATGTGATCTAAGTGACTTTGACCATGGAATGATTGTTGGTGGCAGACAGGGTAGTTTGAGTATCTAAGAAACTGCTGATCTCCTGGGATTTTCACACAAACTAGTCTCTAGAGTTTGCAAAGAATAGTGCCAAAAAACAACAAAGAAATCCAGTGAGCAGCAGTTCTGCAGACAGAAACATCTTGTTAATGAGAGACCTCAGAGGAGAATGGCCAGACTGGTCAAAGCTGACACGAAGGTGACTGTAACGCAAAAAACCACACATTACAACAAAAAAAGTCCAATAAATACATAATAAAGTGCTCTCTGAGTGTATATAGTGTAGATTGAACATCAGTATATGGACAAGTACTATTTATGATTTGTTGTTAAACATGAATGGAGTCCAATGGGAAAATCTGTCTGATGTCGCTAGGGGGCGACATTTACTTTACATTACATTACTTGGCATTTAGCAGACGCTCTTATCCAGAGCGACGTACAACAAAGTGCAAATCAAACACAAGAACAAGTGCAAAGAGGACCTGAGAGGGCAGTACAGTTCCGACATCAGTTGGCAAAACCGAAAGCTGCTCAAAAGCTGGCCCCTTGGGTATGCTACCTTAAAGTCCCATCTGATTGGCTCAGGGATCCCACATGACTCAGGATTGTACATGTAGAAGCTTGCCTGGCAGGGCCCAAGACATCCCGCTCCCACCCATCCACTCATGCACACTGATGAGCTGGGTCCTGTTGCATAGACTTGGTTGATGCAGCTGGATGTCAACTCGCAGCATCTGGTATAGCATGAACCTGAACACACTGACCAAGGGGCACGTTCGATCAGAAAACAATTCGCTATATATGTGTTAAACTATACATTTCCTCCAAACGGTGTTCAACGATGGCTTTGATTCCGCCCTAGTACGCCTACTTTATCAAGGCATTTACCTGGTCTACAAAAGGGAGGTTGAATAATTTGTTAACTGGTGTGATTTAAATTGTTAAAATTTGAGTGTTGGCAAGACCAAGGAGTTAATTATTGACTTCAGGAGAAAGAAGATAGAGTTCTGCCCGGTGTTGATTAAGGATCAGCAAATAGAAATTGTGCAGTCAAAGGAATAACTCAATGTCAACCTGGACAATAAATGAAACTGGAAAAATATGTTTTTTTTTTCAAGAAGGCACAGTGCAAGTGCAAGCCAAGATCCTTGGATATTAGTAGGAAACTCCTGCTTGTCTTCTTCTATCAGGGGATCTTAGCTAGTGTCCTTTTTTATACCGTGCTCTGCTGGGAGGGCAGCATCACAGTGGACAATAAGAACAGGATCAATAAGCTGATCACAAAGGCTGAGTCTGATCGGCGTGACCCCAGATTCTCTTGAGGTCACTCTTGAAAAGAGAATAAGGGCCAAGGACAGACAGTCCTGTTTTACGAAGGCCTCCCATTATATGGAGTTTTTAATGTTCTCAGAAGTTAATTCAGTGAGCGATTGGTGACGCCTCGCTGTTCTACTGAGTGTCTCAGAAGGTCCTGCAGCGGTCAAATTTCTTAATCAGCACTTCTGCGTTTCACGGCAGCTTTCTGGTGCTAGTCATGAGAGATGAGGCTTTTTACAGTGTTGTTGTGTTGGGAATGTAATGTTTGTTTTTTGTGTTTGTGGTGATGTGGTGGCAAATTAGTTTCCTCCATGGGGTATGAATAAAGGTTTTTGCTCCCGTTTGGTTGGTGTGTCAGGGGTGTAGCCCAAATCAATAATGACAATAAAGGCCTACTCTTTAAAGCCTGGAGAACGCCTTCTCTGACACTATAGGAGCTAAATGTATTACGTCAGTTAGTCCTCCCACGGTTTGTTCAACACGCCACCACTCCTGTTTAAATAAATGTTTTTGGCTTGCGTTTTTGAAACGTGGTCCAGCCTTGATGTTGCTTGACAGCATGCAAAATTGTATTTTGCATAGTACAAACCAAGCCTTTGTGGGGACTGGCTTTCATTCAGTCAGATGATTTTTTCTTGTTGTAATATTTCAAATGGCATTGTGTGCCTTCTCTGTGAAGCACAGACATTGTGTATTGTTCGCTTTGTAGCTGAGGGTGAAATTCTAGAGCTACTCAGTTATTTTAAAGGGGAACAGAAGCACTCTGTAATGTGGCTCTGGTTCATGTGCTCTTTGCTTTAGATAAGAGATGGCCCTAAATTAAAATCCCAAATGTGAATTGGCTAGAAATCTTTTTTTTTTAAAGAGCACAGCCATCTTGGAACAAGCTAGGTTGTGATGTCACTGTCAGAATTGGCCTTGCTTGCATTCTATCCCCTTACAAAACCTATCCCCTCTGGGGTCACGTTTCCAGTTCCGTCTCTGCACTGACGTCAGTCATATTTGTTTCTGCTCTGTGTGTAGGCTCTGCATCGGCTAGCTAGCGATGCTTTTGTGAATATGTAGTGCTTCATATGCAATATCTCGATTATTTACATACATTTACAGTGGTGTGAAACAGTGTTTGCCCCCTTCCTGATTTCTTATTTTTTTGCATGTTTGTCACACTTGTTTCAGATCATCAAACAAATTTAAATATTAGTCAAAGACAACACAAGTAAACACAAAATGCAGTTTAAAACATAACTTAACTGTGGTTTATCAAACCTGAGTTCAATTTCTCTAGCCACACCCAGGCCTGATTACTGCCACACCTGTTCTCAATCAAGAAATCACTTAAATAGGACCTGCCTGACAAAGTGAAGTAGACTAAATGATCCTCAAAAGCTAGACATCATGCCGAGAGCTAAAGAAATTCAGGAACAAATGAGAAAGAAAGTAATTGAGATCTATCAGTCTGGAAAAGGTTTTGGGACTCCAGCGAACCACAGTGAGAGCCATTATCCACAAATGGCGAAAACATGGAACAGTGGTGAACCTTCCCAGGAGTGGCCGGCCGACCAAAATTACCCCAAGAGCGCAGCGACGACTCATCCAAGAGGTCACAAAAGACCCCACAACAACATCCAAAGAACTGCAGGCCTCACTTGCCTCAGTTAAGGTCAGTGTTCATGACTCCACCATAAGAAAGAGACTGGGCAAAAATGGCCTGCATGACAGAGTTCCAAGACGAAAACCACTGCTGAGCAAAAGGAACATTAAGGCTCGTCTCAATTTTGCCAGAAAACATCTTGATGTTCCCCAAAACTTTTGAGAAAATGTATATGTTTTGCTAACTTAAATACACCGGACTAAATAAATGCTTACTGACAGAGTAATGACTAAGCGTATGCCATTCACAAAAAGACACGCTAGCCAGTTGACGCTACCGTGTGCATCAGGGGAATATTACAGATTGCATCATAGCAACCAACAGATAAAGCTTGGCAACCACGCTGTCGACTTGACGCTAACTTACGCATGAGGGGAACGTAACCGGAAACATGACCCCAGAGGGGATAAGTTTCGCAAGGGGGATAGAATTTGTTGTGACAGCGTAGTCTATATGGTAAGAGTGTCATATATTATCGTGATCTGCGTGTGTTTCGTTTGATAGAAAAGTTTAGAGCAGACTGTTTCCCATGAATGCGGCTAGCGGATGATTAGCTTCATCGTTGGGAGGACGACTACGTTGGCAGATAAATCGGTTAACAAAGGAGCGTGAGTACTGGCTAACAAGTTGCTAACGAGGCTAAAATGACGGGGATACTAGGAAGCATTGGCGCCTTTGATGAAAATATGGAGCAGTGGAACTCCTACACGGAACGTTTTGAGTACTTTGCTAAAGCAAATGGCATTGAAGGCGAGAAGCTTGTGCCTACGTTCTTAAGTGTAATGGGGCCAAAAACATATAACTTCCTACGTGCCCTGGTCCAGCCAGACAAGCCCGGGACCAAAAGCTATGAAAGTATAGTGGCTGCTTTAACAGCTCACTTTTCACCTAACCCCCTGGTGATTGCTGAGCATTTTCGCTTCCATAAAAGGAACCAAGAGGAAGGGGAGTTCGTAGCAGTGTTTGTAGCTGCGCTAAGAAAGCTAGCTGAGCATTGTGAATTCAATGATGTACTGAATGACACCATAAGGGACGGGCTTGTGTGCGGCCTGAGGAGTGGAGCTTCTCAGAAACGCCTGCTAACTGAAAGTGCACTTACATTGGCTAAAGCTATTGAAATGAGTGTGTCCATGGAATTAGCTGTCAGGGAGGCTCATCAGCACAGTGAAAGCAGCGGAAAACTGCACAAGGTCTCCGCCGATGAAAAGGGAGCTCAGAGCAAATGTTACCGGTGCGACAAAACAGGACATTTTGCTGCTGAGTGTTGGAGTAAGGATGTGGAGTGCAGGAAGTGTGGTAAGAAGGGACACATTGAACGGGCGTGTAAGAGTCAGGGAATGAACAAAAATTCAAGACCGGACAACAAAAGACCAAAGCTCAGATTCCAAAAGAGACAGTCTGTACATGGGGTGTAGCCAAGCCAAATTACAGCTGAGGCCAAAAGTTCATCAGATGAGGCAGAAGTATGTGTAATGTCAGTAAAGGGAGGTCCTGGTGGATATTGGCAAACTCCGCTGCTGGAGGGAAATTGACACTGGTACAGCAGTTTCCCTGGTGTCTTATGCTGTGTACAAAGAAACCTTGCAGCACCTTCCATTACAACCAACCAGCCTCAAACTGAAAACCTACACCGGCGAGTCAGTGCTGACCAAAGGCGTCATCAATGTCACAGTCCAGGTGAATGGGCAAACCGCTAAATTACCACTGTACGTGGTTGAAGGAAACTTGGCATCTCTGATGGGCCGTTCATGGCTTGAGGAACTGAGACTGCACTGGCCTACGATTTACAAGCTGTGCAAGGGTGGAAATGAATCACGTCTGACAAACGTCTTGAACAAGCATGCTGTGGTGTTCAAAGGGGAACTTGGAAAAATGAAGGCAACCTTAACATCAAGCCTGACCGCAGACCAAAGTTCCTGAAGGCGAGACAAGTTCCCTATGCCATAAAGCCAAAAGTCGAAGCAGAGCTGGAATCCTTGGTCAAGAGTGGGGTGCTGGAGCCGATCAGCCGGAGTGAATGGGCCACTCCGATCATGCCAGTAATAAAAAAAGATAACTCGGTGAGAATCTGCGGGGATTTCAAAGTCTCCATAAACCCGGTGCTAGAGGCTGAGCACTATCCACTTCCTCGCATCGAGGATCTGTTCACCGGCTTGGCTGGAGGACAAAAATTCAGCAAAATTGACCTCAACCAAGCCTACCTCCAGATGCAGGTCGAAGAGAAGTCGAGGAAGCTGCTCACGATAATCACTCAGAAGGGCCTCTACCGATACTGCAGACTACCCTTTGGAATAACATCGGCTCCAGCTCTCTTCCAGCATGCGATGGACCAGATACTGGGCAGCTAACACATTTCGACACTACACTACCCTTACAACTGGCATGTGATGCTTCCCCTTATGGGGTGGGGGCAGTTGTTTCTCACATCATGCCCAGTGGTGAAGAGCGACCTATCGCGTTCGCCTCACGCACACTAAGCAAAGCCGAGTGCAATTATGCACAAATAGAACGAGAAGCACTGGGGATTGTTTTTGGTGTCAGAAAGTTTCATCAATATCTTTTTGGGAGGAAGTTTGTTCTTCAGACAGACCACCGCCCCCTAACAACAATCTTCGGACCCCATACTGCCATTCCATCCTTAGCAGCCGGAAGGATGCAAAGATGGGTCTTGTTGTTGTCTGCCCACGACTATGACATCAAATACCGCAAGTCTGAGCTGCATGCAAACGCAGATAGCATCTCTAGACTACCCCTGCCTGTGGACCGTGCTGAGCCATCGCAGGCCGGCATTTTCTACTTCAGACAAGTGGAGGAAGCTCCCATCACTGCTGCACAAGTAAAGAGGCACACCCGGAATGACCCTGTGCTAGCAACGTTGATGGATGTAGTAGTGATCAACAGAGGAGGTATGGATCTCCCCGATCTAACGCCATACCTCACAAGAAGGAATGAGCTCTCAGTGCAGGCAGGATGTCTCCTATGGGGACGCAGAGTGATTATCCCACTTGTGCTGCAGAAAAGGCTACTACAACAGCTACATGAAGGACACTGTGGGATTGTCCGCATGAAAGAGCTTGCCAGAAGCTACTTTTGGTGGCCTGGACTCGATGGGCAGATTGAAGAGACAGCTAGAACATGCCCATCATGTCAACAAGTTCGCTACATGCCACAGCCAGCCCCTCTCCATCCATGGGACTGGCCAGAGGCACCATGGCAGCGTGTTCATGTGGATTTTGCTGGCCTATGTGAGGAGAGGATGTTCCTGGTGGTGGTAGATGCCCACAGCAAGTGGCCGGAAGTGTCCATAATGAGATCGACCACAGCAGAGAAGACCATAAAGAAACTTGGTGAAATGTTCAGTCGATTTGGGTTTCCAGAACAACTGGTGAGCGATAACGGCCCCCAGTTTCTCACAAGAGTTTGAGAGATTCCTTGAGGCAAATGGAGTACAACACATCCGCTCTGCTTCCTATCACCCAGCTACCAATGGATTAGCTGAGAGATTTGTTCAGAGCATGAAAAACGCTCTGAAGGCCTCACAGGGACAAGGCTCTCTCCAACAGCTTCCTGCTGTCATACAGGAATGTTCCACACTCAACCACACAAGTCGCCCCTGCAGCACTTCTCATAAAGAGACAGCTCCGCACAAACCTTGACCTTCTGAAACCACCAAAGACCAAAGAGACCGTTAACCGGAAACAACAAGCCCAGGTTGTGAGACATGAACAAAGAGGGAGAAGGACCTTCCGCCCTGTGACAATGTACTAGCACGTAACTACAACAACAGACCAAAATGGATGCCTGCTACAGTCCTTGAACAGACCGGCCCTGTGTCTTATACAGTTCGGACCAATGATGACATTGTCTGGAGGAGACACACTGACCAACTACTTGCTGGTGCGACAGCACCTGTAGAAACCCCGTCTGTGGTTGGTGCTGAGCCATCTAAGCTGGACAGCCCAGTCCAGCCCAGCCCACACTCACCCAGGAGGCACCGCAGGCTATGGAACCTGTTTCTTCAGGACCCACTCCTGCAGCTGTTTCAGAGACTGAACTGTCAACATGTCCCACACCACGGCCTGTTCCGGTGACAGTCAGCGTGAATCAGCCGGCTGGCGGTGCTATTAGCCGCTATTCACATAGAGAACGGCGGCCTCCAAAACGCCTAGATCTATAGTGGTGACCTACCCAGTAGAGTGGGGCAGAATAATCTCCAAAAATGTGTTCCTGGTGGTTAAGGATACACCTGTTCATTAAGTGGGGAGGAGTATGTCATATATTCGGGTATTGGGTGTTATACTCTGTTACTGCCACCTATTGGCTAGTGCCTTACTAACTGTTCTGATTTAAGAGACCTTCGGGTCACATGTTGTTTCTGGAAGTCAAATAAAAGGACGACTGTCTTGGTATTGTTCAAGTCCGTCTCCGTCTGATTTATGTTGTAGCAAGAGTTTAAACGGGAATGAAACTCAGGCAATATACGACAAAGAGCTGGTAGACGAGTCGTGAGGAAAGAAAAAAAAAATGCTTCTTTTATTGCCCCAGGATGCTCAAATGAGTATTACCGAAAAGAACATAAGGATTTGATAAGACTAAGCCAGCCATGTCACAGTCTGCTTGTTCCAAGGTTGCTGCGCCTTTGTGCAAAAATAGCAAACATGAGTTTTATTTTTCTGGCAAATACGAGTTTCAGATTTGAATGCAGGACTATGTATTATACAAGGTAAAAAGCAAACCAACAAAAGCCACATTACACTAGATGGCTGTCTGGCTAAGACAGAATCCTGAGATCATTTAACCCTGAGTTAAGGTACATGGACATTTGTAAATTGTCTGAACAACATGGTTTGGCCTTGTTTTAAGTGTGGAAGACGCACAAAATTTGCATAGTAATGTGTATTCACTCCACACTGACAGATTTGAGCTGGGCTGGTATAAAGTGAGATTGTTCCAAGCTGTGGGTAATTGTGTATTGGCAGTTTGTAATTTCAGTGTGCGTTGGGGTTGATGTAGTTTGCAGTGGATTCTTAAGTACTGCTACAGCAATGAAGATTGGTGGCATTCTTCGCGTAAATATGCCTTTACACATTGTCCCAGAGGAAATGCAGACCAAGAGCTTTACTTTGAACATACCCTCCTTTGCTATTTGGCCAGATGAGGAATTAAAGCTGTAAGTCTCATAGCGTATGTCTTGATAGTGGCTTCCTCCACTGGCTTCCTATTGCCGCACGCATCTGATTCAAGGCCCTAGTGTTGGCATTTCAGGAAGCTAAGGGGACTGCCCCACCTTACATCCAATCCTTAATCACTCCCTACTCCCCAGCTAGACCATTCCGGTCTGCCAGCTCTGGTCGCCTTATGGTTCCCTCACTACGAGTACCTGGCGGTCGAGCTGCACATTCACGCCTGTTTTCCGTTCTGGTTCCTCACTGGTGGAATGACTTGCCTACCACTGTCAGAACAGCAGACTAAAAACACACCTTTTCAAACTACCTTAGTCCTCCCCCCCTTTCCGATATCCCTCGTCTGACCCAAAAAAATAATAATTGCACTTATGATGACTGTATTTTGTTTAGAACAGCACTTCATGTGTATTTTACTAGTTATGGATGTGATGCTTTAACTTGTGGAAGAACCTATGCACTTTGGATTAAAAGCGTCTGCCAAATGACTAAAATGTAAATGTGAATGTAAAATGTGATAAGATGAACAGCCCCAGTGCTTGTGTCTGTGCAGGAGGGAAGCCCACGGGCATCTTGTGTGGAGAACCCTCCGCCCCACTCAGGAGATGTCACGCCCAGCCTGCTGTGCCCAACGACTCGGTGTCTGAAGAGGCCATCACTGGGGTACGAGCTGGTTCTTCTGGGGCGGGTGGAATCGCCGTTTGGACTGCTCACTGAAACATGAAGGCTGACATACAATGCACTTCTGTTTTTAAGCTCAAAATAATATAATTCAGGAAGTATTCAATTCAATTTGGGGGAGGAACGTGATTATATACGTTTCTATTTTATGTTAGACAAGTTTTATTGGTGTGAACTCTCCACTTTTAGAGCGTCTTTAGAAGAAAGTATTATACGATTCTGAATAAAGCATAGAAAGTTTATCCAGTACAATAACTGGCCAGTTGACTGAAATGACCAATTCTAGCTTTATTACAGTGCAGTCTGTGAGTATTTACACTGGTGTCCCCCAGGATTATTTAAAAGTACAATAAGGAGGATGGATTTTATTTTAAGCGTTTTTGTACAATAACTTGCGTATTATTTTTTCTGTTTTTTGCAGAATGGAGACCAAGAGAAGCCAAATACTGGTCAGTGCCAACTCTCAATTTCCCGTGCTGTACAGCATCCTTGAATATACCCATGCTAAAGGATCAAGTTACTATCAGTTCAAAATTATAATACACACTTGCCTAAGAAAATAGCTGCCATGTATTAAGGGGCGTTGACACCAATTCCAGCGAGGACACATGACCCCCACACTGTACGTTTTATGGCTGGAACTGTGGGTGGACTCCGTGGGCAAGATGCTTCTATGGGATTGATATGAACAATGGACATTGTAGCCCCATGTGTAATGTCGGCACCTGATTGGATAGACGCACTGTGTTCATTGGTATTGGCAAAGCAGAGCAATGTGGTGAACTTTCTCTTATTCCACCATCCTCAACAGTCCATTAGAGTATATTTCTGAGTTTGAGCTGAGCTTCGTGAGTCAGGCAAGGTGCACTGGACCGAATCCCTTTGCATAGAATAAGGGCAGATTTCATTCTATGCAAATGCCGAACCTTCAAAAGTACCACACCACATGCTAGATGGCATCCATCATGCACTGGGCAGCATGAATAGAATGCGTTCAGTGCCAGAATCAGTGTGAAAACGACTTCAGAGTGTAAATTTCTCCGGCCATGCTATACTGTAGGGAAACTTTAAATTTCAGGTAGTAGTTTTATTCAGAGCAATCAGTGAGCAATCGGAGCAAAAAGTCAGAGCTATGTTTTATGACATAGGCCTGTAGCGGAGAGGTTAAGGTACATGACTGGGACCCGCAAGGTCAGCGGTTCGATCCCCGGTGTAGCCACAATAAGATCGGCACAGCCGTTGGGCCCTTAACGCAGCATTGCTCCAGGGGAGGATTGTCGCCCGCGTAGTCTAATCAACTGTACATCGCTCTGGATAAGAGTGTCTGCTAAATGCCATTAATGTAATGTTATGCAGGCAATTGAAGTGAGTCACGCCTCATATTCTCTCTTCAATGTTCTTAGAAGATGCAGAGGAGCCCGGTAACGTGCAGGAGTTGAACGAGGGGCCACCGCAGCCCTCGGGCCCCTCATCGTCTGCCGGGGCCCCCGCCGGCCGGAGGAACCCTCCTGGGGGCAAGTCCAGTCTCATCCTGGGTTGAGTTTGCCGGCCTTCCTCATCCTGAGTCTCAAAATCTCTCTTCGCCCCTCCGTCTGTGAGCCATACAATTCTGTCCTCTCCATTGTTTTTTTTTTTGGATATCTCTTTTGACAGAAGCACTTTATGTAACTCCTCTGTTTTAGTCCCTCATGTAGTGCATTGGGTCTGCTGGATAAGGCATGAGGTTCGGTCGTCTTCATTCTTCCCTGGAGTGAATCGTCAGAGATTTGTCACGTGGGAACCTATAAATACAATAAAGACTGACAAGTTGTAGCTTTCGCTCCACGTTCATTGTTGAGAAAATGCATGTATGTCTCGTATGTATGTCTTGCCCTGGTTGATGGAACTACATTTCTCTGCTGGAAATTGTTATGCTGGAAAGCCTTTGGGTGTTGGTTTAAAATCTGAATCTTCTCTTGCTGGTTAGGTCACTATGTAGTAATGTAACGATGCAAATGTACAAAGCATTTTGTTTTTGGTGGCGGATACTTGGTGTGTGACATGTTGTACATTATTTCTCTTTACCCTGAAATTGCCATGTAGAGCAGAGGTCTTCAGCTGAGGGCCTGGTAATATGTCACTTTTCTATTGCCTTGTTTCTGGAAGAGTCCGGCCATCTGTCAACCCTTGACAATGAAACCTTTAGACACCATGACATTTGTCCTTACTGTTCACTCGGACCTGATGGAAGCACAACAATCATCGACAAAGCCAGAGTTATTTTAGTTTTACGTACAGATGTTTTTGCTCCAGTCAGTTTGTGTGAACAAACTTAAAATGACATTCTTGTAAATGTCACATTGGAATGAAGTGAAAAACTGTAATGCAGTTGTGGACCACTGGTGTTGGTTTTTAAATGTCCACAGGGGGGTGCTCTTGTGTCAATCAGCCTCATTTCACAAGTTTCCCTCTAAATGAAACTAGATTTTTGTTTTTTTTTAACTAGTGGATTTAAAACGCACTTTTCTATTGCAGTAAATGCGTACATTACAGTATATTGTATTTTGAAACCATTTCAAAGTTTCTTTTTGACTGTACTTACTCTGCCTGTTCTGGTTCTCATTTCTAAGGAGCAGCCTTAGGAAGCGAAACATTGGTGTATTTTATGCACTGTGCTGTAACTGTTAGGGGAAACCATAAAAGTGACCTTATGACAGGATAGGGATGCATATCGCTGACAACATCACTTTTGGCTCCATTTGACCGCCGCCGTACTGTTTCACTACTGGCCTTTCATATTTCTGTGCTTTGATTGTTTGCAGAGAGACTGTTTTAAGCACACTAACATTTTAACTGTATGTTACTGCTGTTTCTTTGTATAAAACCTACCAAAGGCCTTTTTGTATTTTGTATTTTTGTTATAATTTCCCAGTAGATATAGGCTAAGACCAGTTGCATTTTTTATTAACTTAACAAGTTGTACTATGTATAACCGTAAATGTGTTGATTTGCTTTATTTTTTAAATCTGTGGTAATATGGCATTCATGGTTTGAAATAAGGTTAAATGTGAGACCAGTATTAGTGTAAATATGGATTTCTGCTTAACAGGTGTATGGTGTACAGAAGTGCATAGATCTCCAGGCTTGCTACTCATTCTGTTATCTTTACTATGATCATTTATTTTTAAGACAGTATTACTGTTTTTGCTTACCTGGTGTCCTTATCCTGGGTAATCTGCATAGTTTGTAGTTCATAAAAAAGCCATTAGTAGCTTTAAAAATGCATAGCAAAAAGACAGGTAGTGCAGTGTTTTGTTAAAGTATTTTGACAGTTGCGAGGCAGTGTTAAGAGCAGAGTCTTAGAAAGGTTACGATGGGCCCAACTGGCCGAGTTTGACAGGTGGCTAGAAGTGGACGAGAAGAGGAAGTGTGCATGAGCCAAATGACTAAAAATATGAGCGATGAGAAAATGGCCGTCAATTGTGCAAATTGCAGGAATATAGACGACTGGAACTTCATATTTACGATTAGGTACTGGCTTTTTAAAAAACAAAAGATCACTGAAGCATGTTGGAAATATGTTTTTGATAGAGGCGTTTAACTTTAAGGTTGAGTTTTAACTTTAAGGTTAGGGTCCACTGATTGTTCTGGTGTTCATGCTTAAGTAGTAAGCAGTAAGTGTGACATATCGGTGTTTTTCATTTTTGATTGAACACCCTCAAGGTATTTCAGCTTTGTACACTCCAATTCTAAATGTTAATCGTTAAAATTGTGAAATAAAAGTGTTTTTTTTAATATACATTTGTGCTCTTCTTGATCCTGTTTTTTATTTAATTGCAGTTACAATGCTAATGTAAAAATGTTTGGGACTGTGGCCAGAGGTTTGGAAGTTTTAATTCACTAAATGTGAGAACAAGAAGTGGGAACAAACCCGCTGATGGAAGCAGATATAAATTTGAGGTTGATAGTTGCTGTGACAGCAAGAATGATGTGGATTGTGCTTTTCGTTCCTCTAGTTAGGGTGAATAGCTCCCCTTCTCATCTCCCTTCACTGGCTACCTATATTAGCTTTCAACTTACGTTGCTGCTAGCCTAGCAGGGCTGTAAAACCCCACGCTATTCCAATTACGGAATTTAGCACGGGCCGGAGGTATTTGCATGCTTATCCTTCTGGTGTTGCTGGAAGAATATTAGTAGGGTTAAATAATAATGGCCGCTATGCGGAGAGTCTAAATCAGCCAATTAATAAACCATGATACAAAGACGGTAGTACCATTCTGCCTTCCGCTCTCTACTGGTCCGGGCTGACCAGGAATCTCCACAATAGGGCCAATACATTCACCTTCGTTATCTGACTCCATTTAAGATATAATTTAGAAATTATATGTGTAAAACCCCACGCTAGCCCAACGACGGAATTTAGCGAGGGCCGAAGGTATCAGCATGCTTGTCCTGGTGCTGCCGAAAGAATATTAGTAGGGTTAAATATTAGTGGCCCCTATGCGGAGAGTCTAGATCAGCCAATGAATAAACCATGATACAAAGACAGTAGTACCACGCTGCCTTCCGTTCTTTACTGGTCCGGGCTGACCAAGCATCTCCACAATAGGGCCAATACATTCACCATCGTTATCTGACTCCATTTAGAATAATAATTTAGATTAGTTATCTACCTTTGGTAGATGTCTTATTTATTATTTATTATTTATAATATAATTTTCCCCGCTACAAGAATCCTGTACTGAGATTTACTCTTCTGAACAGTCCTCTGCTGGTTCCACTGCATGTCACATCGGCCGTTATGTGCACGTCTCACGAGCTGGCTAGATATCTGCAGTCATTTCAGAGGTCGCAGGAATAGCTACTTTTGGGTATATCTGTTTACAGCCTAGGGACCCAAGAAGACCAACATTAGCTACGCCTGTTCTCAACATGAATGACACCCTGTACATAGAAGTTACGTGCGCAGGAGTTACGTGCACGGGAGTCTGATTGCATCCTCCCCGATTGCTTGGTTTGGTCTCCTTAAATCCAAAATCAGGCCTTTGATGTTGACCACTCAGATGGGTCCACAATGAACCATCTGGCGTTTTATAACCATTTGGAATTTGGATCCAGGCCTCCCCAGGAAACGAGATTTGATCAGGGGGGTTGAGGCACATGGCTTTCACTGGAGCAGAGCTCCACACAGTTTCTCCTTGGTTTCTGGTTGGTTATGATGTCCAAGATTTGCTGTTGCAGAAATGAACCCCCTCACAATAAGATCTGCACAGCCCTTAACCCTGCATTGCTTTTGGGGAGGATTGTCTCCTGCTTAGTCAAATCAACTGTACATCACTCTGGATAAGAGCATCAGCCAAATGCCATTAATGTAAAAGGACACTTTATTATATCTTTGAAATATCATCAGACCCTACACATCTACCAGACTTTCATTATTCTATCGCTGGATGCTTGACACCTCCCCCCAAGAGGGGAACACAAATCATGTAGCTTTCTATTAAGTTGGAGTAATGGGTGACCTAATTAGGATTTAGGAGGGCCCATACTTTATTCCTCTCCATTCCTCCCGTACGGCAAAGAATCTTGGGGTGACTCTTCATAACTGCCTCACCCTGGCTCCACAAGTATCCTCCACTGCCAGAACCTGCAGGTTCATTCTGTATAATATACGCCGTATCCGTCATCTCCTGACTGAGAAAGCCACCCAGCTCCTAGTCCAGGCGCTCGTCATTTCCCGCCTGGATTACTGCAACTCCCTCCTAGCCGGTCTCCCAGCGTGTGCCATCAAGCCCCTCCAGCTGGTCCAGAATGCTGCAGCCCGCCTGATCACCAGTCAGCACAGGTCGGCTCATGTCACCCCGCTTCTCATTGGCCTCCACTGGATTCCTATTGCTGCATGCATCCGTTTCAAGGCCCTAGTGTTGGCATTTCAGGCTGCTAAGGGGACTGCGCCATCTTACATACAATCCCTGATCACTCCCTACTCCCCAGCTAGACCACTCCGGTCTGCCAGCTCTGGTCGCCTTATGGTTCCCTCTCTACGTGCACCTGGCGGTCGAGCTGCACGTTCACGCCTGTTTTCCGTTCTGGTTCCTCAGTGGTGGAATGACTTGCCTACCACTGTCAGAACAGCAGAATCCCTCCCCCTATTTCGACGCAGACTCAAAACCCACCTTTTCAAACTCTACCTTAGTCCTCCCTCCTGATTTCCCCTACCCCTCCTTTCTGATATCCCTATCCTATCCAAAAAAAAAAAAATGCACTTATGATGACAACTATGTTTAGAACAGCATTTCATGTGTATTTTGCTAGTTTCTGGATGTGATGCTTTGACTTATGGTAGAACCTATGCACTTGTAAGTCGCTTTGGATTAAAAGCGTCTGCCAAATGACTAAAATGTAAATTCAGCAACCACACAAAAATGTGATTCACAACATGAGATTTCACAATAACTGTGTGTGTGTGGTAAACAGCTCCCTCCCCAACACTTCCTTTTTCTGTGTTTCCAAAGAGTTCAGGAAATGTGCAGTCGAACAGTAAAACAGTAGGTTAAAAAACAATTGACATTACAAATTTAACATTTATTCAAAGCACCACTGTTGAGCTACGGGTCATGGAAACTTTTTTTAAGTAGAATTTTCGATGGAGAAAATGCATGGAAGTGTTCCTGTTTGTGTATACTTATACAGTACCTTGTATTGTATTTGTATGTAGATGGGGGAAAAACCTTAATTCTTCCTGAAACTGTTAACCCAATTCTTGCATGAAAAATGTTCATAAACAAGGAATACCAGTATGTAAACAAGGTGGTATATTCTCTGTGTCCTTATATTTGACCAATTTTAGGCTCTTGGGAACGACAAAATACATTGATTTCTGATAAATACATATTCTATTGATATATTCTGTACTAAATATTGTTACATAATAATATGGCAAATGTATATCAGACATACTATTACAATGTACATCCATCATTCATTTCATCCATTTCAAAACAGCAACAATAATGCAAACACTTGAGACCAAAGTAACTAGATGAGGTGAGTTACTGTGTAATCAACTGCTCTAATCACGCAGAACAATCACAAAACAGGCATATCTATATATATATATATATATATATATATATATATATATATATATATATATATATACGCACACACACACACACACACACACACACACACAGCTGTGCAAAAGTTTTAAGCAGGTGTGAAAAAATGCTGTAAAGTAAGAATGCTTTCAAAAATAGAAATGTTAATAGTTTATTTTAATCAATTAACAAAATGCAAAGTGAGTGAAAAGAAGAAAAATCTAAATCAAATCAATATTTGGTGTTACCACCCTTTGCCTTCAAACCAGCATCAATTCTTCTAGGTACACTTGTGGCTGCACAAAGTCAAGGATTTTGTAGGCATATAGTCAGGTGTGTGATTAACCAATTATACCAAACAGGAGCTAATGAGCATCAATTTAATATGTAGGTTGAAACACAATCATTAGCTGAAATAGACACAGCTGTGTAGGAGTTCAAACTGGGTGAGGAACAGCCAAAATCTGCTTCCAAGGTGAGGTTGCTGAAGACAATTTAATGTCAGTCACCATGGTAAGACTGAGCACAGCAACAAGACAGAAGGTAGTTATACTGCATCAGCAAGGTCTCTCCCTGGCAGAAATTTCAAGGCAGACAGGGGTTTCCAGATGTGCTGTCCAAGCTCTGTTGAAGAAGCACAAAGAAACAGGTGATGTTGAGGACTGTAGACGCAGTGGTCAGCCAAAGAAACTTAGTGCAGCAGATGAAAGAGCCATCATACTTGCTTCCCTTTGCAATCAGAAGATGTCCAGCAGTGCCATCAGCTCAGAATTGGCAGAAACCAGTGGGACCCAGGTACACCCATCTACTGTGCAGAGAAGTCTGGTCAGAAGTGGTCTTCATGGAAGAATTGTGGCCAAAAAGCCATACCTCCGACGTGGAAACAAGGCCTAGCAACTCAGTTATGCACGAAACCACAGGAACTGGGGTGCAGAGAAATGGCAGCAGGTTTTCTGGACTGATGATACTGAAATATTTGGCTGTAGCAGAAGGCAGTTTGTTTGCCGAAGGGCTGGATAGCGGTACAAGAATGAGTGTCTGCAGGCAACAGTAAAGCATGGTGGAGGGTTTGGGGCTGCATTTCTGCAAATGGAGTTGGGGATATGGTCAGAATTAATGGTCTCCTCAATGCTGAGAAGTACAGGCAGATGCGATACCATGATGGATAAGTTCTGGAAGTGATGGTATGGCCCCCACAGAGCCCTGATCTCAACATCATCGACTCTGTCTGGGATTACATGAAGAGACGGAAGCATTTGAGGCTGCCTAAATCCACAGAAGAACTGTGGCTAGTTATCCTAGATGTTTGGAACAACCTACCTGCTGAATTCCTTCAAAAACTGTGTGCAAGTATAGCTAGAAGAATTGATGCCGTTTTGAAGGCAAAGGGTGGTCACACCAAATATTGATTTGATTTAGATTTTTCTTCTGCTCGTTCACTACTTCTGTTCATCCATCCATCCATTATCTGAACCCGCTTATCCTGATCAGGGTCGCAGGGGAGCTGGAGCCTATCCCAGCGTACATTGGGCGAAAGGCAGGAATACACCCTGGACAGGTCGCCAGACTATCTCAGGGCACACACACCATTCACTCACACACTCATACCTACAGGCAATTTAGACTCTCCAATCAGTCTAACGTGCATGTCTTTGGACTGTGGGAGGAAACCGGAGTACCCGGAGGAAACCCACGCAGACACGGGGAGAACATGCAAACTCCGCACAGAGAGGCCCCGGCCGACGGGGATTCGAACCCAGGACCTACTTGCTGTGAGGCAGCAGTGCTACCCACTGCACCATCCGTGCCGCCCTTACTTCTGTTCATGCATCTTATTAAATTATAAAAAATAAACGAACATTTCTATTTTTGAAAGCATTCTTATTTGACAGCATTTATTCACACCTGCTTAAAACCTTTGCACAGTACTGTGTGTATATTTTACATTTTGGGTTTACTCGTTATGTTTATTTCGTATTCATTGACGATAATAGACCTCCCATGGATTTGGATGTGATTGGATAGGGAATAATAAGTAAAACCGAAAGTAACCAAGTCACAAGGAATTCCAGTCGGCTTAGCAACAGGACGGAAAGAGTTCAACTGTTCGTCTATTCAAATCCAACTTCATTAAGGTAAGGAAAATATAGACTTTCGTGAAAGTTAGATGCCTTGCTCTTTACGAAACAGAATTATAGGCTATAGCGCGTTTCCGTTTCAGTATCACGTTAAAATCTCTTGAACTGGCTGATGCGGAAACTCCAATATTTTAGTTGGAAGTGTTCTTCAAAACGTAACGTTAATCACATGAATAAGACTCGGTTGTGTGTTGGAGAAGCGTACTGCGGAGGGTGATCATACTACCCAGTGAACATATTTGTGGTGAAAGGTTGGTGAAACGCCGTCCAGACGTTCAGCTGAGAACATTGCGTTCGGTTAAAGTGAAAGTGGCGATATTGACAAAGGCAATTAACGTAAATATGACGCCAAAACCACATTTATGTGTTTCCACTTATTCTAAAAGTATTAATTAAAGGAGTTCTTTTTAATCTATATATTAATGATCTACTGCCATTCTGTAATACTGGGTGCATGATTGGTAATACTTTATTATGCAAAGGAGGTCCATTGTCTCTTGGTCAGTTTGTGTTCCAGCCGTGCCAATATCCACGATATACGCACGACTAAATGGAATGTTCCCACATCTTTTAAAATTACTTCGCGTTTGTAGATTATCTTCTTTGTAATCCAAATTACATTTTTTACACATTGCCCATGTTATTGTTATTTATTTTTCATTTTTTTCCTTCTTGCATTCAAGGGGGAAATGACGTCGATCTGGATTCTGTCTGTAGTGTTTGCTCAGTTCATGTGTGCACTCTCTAACGACAGTAAGTTATTAGTTTTATTTTGGTCAATATCAATATGAAAGAATTATGTGATTAAGAACAAATATGTACATTTATCCGCGATTCTTTGAACAGAGTATAATTTGTGACTGATTTTGATTGGCTTCAGTTTTGGATTATTTATTCAGAAAACTGAATTTTGTAAAACAATCATCCCCAATTTAATTTGGGATGGAGTTAGTTCTCTTTACAAATATGAAACATCTTTATATGTAATCTTTAAATGCACAGCTTTTGTCAAGTGTGCTAACAAACTCGACTCACGTTATTGGGATTATTTGCTATTATAATTAAATGAATTGACATGCTTATCAATTAATCCAATAAATGAAAAGTATAAAGGTAAAATGCCTCCTGTTTCAAGCTCATAAACTGCTACTGGGGGGCTGGTTAATGCACCGCTTATCACTGCTCATTTTTTGGATGTGGTCTCAGTGATAGATTAACGTGTCTTAACTTGTTTCAACTCATGTTTTCACCCAGTGCAGTTTACATGCCGTGTAATTACTGAAGTTATTGTTTATGTCTGCAGAGTTGCTCCGTCTGGTTTGCCCGCATGAGATCCATGCGGTTCATGGCGAGGAGTGTCTGTTGAACTGCAGTTTGGAATCCCACGGTGAAAATGTGAAAATAGAATCAGCCAAATGTGTGGGTGAGGGTGCTGGCAAGCCAGAATTCTTCCACGTAATACGACCGCAGTCTGACAGCACAAATGTGTCCTTCCTGATGACAAACACACCGACGACAGCTGCAGGGAAATACTTTTGTGAAATTTTAACTGACAGCGGCGAAGACAAAGCAGATGTGAGCCTCATTGTCACAGGTGGGCATATTTTCAGTTCAAAGTAAACGCACGTTTGGATCCATACATTTTTTTAATTTCATGTAACAAGAAATTGTTTGTGGCGGCATGGATGGTGCAGTGGGTAGCACTGCTGCCTCACAGCAAGGAGGTCCTGGGTTCGAATCCCCGTTGGCCGGGGCCTCTCTGTGCGGAGTTTGCATGTTCTCCGCGTGTCTGCGTGGGTTTCCTCCGGGTACTCCGGTTTCCTCCCACAGTCCAAAGACATGCATGTTAGGCTGACTGGAGAGTCTAAATTGCCCATAGGTATGAGTGTGTGAGTGTGTGAGTGTGTGAGTGTGTGAGTGTGTGAGTGAGTGGTGTGTGTGCCCTGCGATGGACTGGCGACCTGTCCAGGGTGTATTCCTGCCTTTCGCCCAATGTATGCTGGGATAGGCTCCAGCCCCCCTGTGACCCTGTTCAGGATAAGCGGGTTAGGATAATGGATGGATGGATGGATGGATGGAAGAAATTGTTTGTTGTATTTATATAGCATGTTTCTCACGCTCAAAACACTTTACAGTGGGGCGACATGGCTCAGGCAGTAAGAGCAGTCGTCTGGCAGTCGGAGGGTTGCCGGTTCGATCCCCCGCCCGGGCTGTGTCGAAGTGTCCCTGAGCAAGACACCTAACCCCCAAATGCTCCTGACGAGCTGGTTGGCACCTTGCATGGCAGCCAATCGCCGTTGGTGTGTGAGTTTTTGTATGAATGGGTGAATGAGAAGCATTAATTGTACAGCGCTTTGGATAAAGGCGCTATATAAATGCCAACCATTTACCATTTACAGTGATGAGGGGAAATTCGGTTCAACCACCACCAATATGGACACCTTTATCAACCCCAGGGGGGTATATCACAAAGCAGGATTCCTGAGTTAGCTGGAAAGGTTCCCCTAGTACAGGGGTTGGCAACCCTTGTACTGGAGAGCCGCAGGGTGTGCTGGCTTTCGTCTTCACCTTAAAATAAGCAGCCGATTCAGACCCAAGAAACCAGGTGAGGTGAGTTAACTGTGTAATCAACGGCTTTTTGATCAATTAATGCCAAGTAACAACGAAAGCCAGCACACCCTGCGGCTCTCCAGGACCAGGGTTGCCGACCCCTGCCCTAGTAGAACACGGAAAAGCCGTCTTTACTTCAGTCCATGTGCCACTTTGTAAGGTTTCCGGGTTTTACTTGGTGAACTTATCCGAGTAACTCAGGAATCCTGCTTTGTGATATACCCCCCCAGGCCTTTTAGTAAACCATTGTTCACTTGTTGCTTCATCCTCTTAATCCTCCCATAACATGAGGAAAGTCCCACATTACAGTGTATTCCACTGAGACAATAAGTTGTGCCTATTAGCCCTCTGTTTTCCTACAAACCCTTTCCTAAACTTAACCATTCAAAGTGAAAGGATAAACGGGACCCAAAACAGGATCTCGCGTAAGAACAACAGCCATGATCCGCAGAGAGATTAACAAAAGAAAAAACAGAAATACATCAGATTCACAGTCTGAGATTTATGTTGTTTTCAGCTCGGGTTGAGACTGAATGGCTGTTTAAAGCTTTGTTTATAAATAACAGAGTGTATGATAAGCGGTAAACACACAAGTGAGTGACTTTGTATTAATGGAGCTTTGTCCTTTCACTTTTAGCTAAATACTCCAAGCCAGCCATGAGCTCAGTTCCAGATGGGGAAATCCAGGACGAAATGACAGTCACTATGTTCTGTAATGCTTCCGGGGGATATCCTGCTGGAAAGATCCGGTGGTATGACAAGCACGACAACGACTGGAGCCGCAGTGCAGAAACGACGAAGGAGGAGACCGCAGACAAACGCATTAACTTAAAAAGCAGTTATACCTTTAAAGCATACTCCACCAATCCCCAGTATCGGTGCGAGGTGTTAAACAGCAAAGGTGAAAAAGAAGGAGAAGCAGAACTTGAGCTGCCATTCAAGTTAATTAGTAAGTGTGATTAAACTTTTCCGTCAGTGGTACTTTGTGATGCAATCCTTCACCTTAGTCATCCGGCTACACCGGTTTCACTGGCTATTCCCTGATCAACAGCCTTATCTGTGCCTCAAACGTCAACAAACTGGAAAAAAACTGTAATGGCCAGGATCCTCGAGGCAGTAAAATGCTGTAATGTATGCTGAGTGTGATATATTGATCTGATTAAATTGACACAGAGATCGGAATATGTATGCTTGTATCGGATAAGTGATTGCTTGGTGTGTAGTGGCCTGTTCTGTTCTCATTTTGGAAAGGCAATGCAAATGCCCCCACTGTTCCTGGTGCTGTGGGCCCGAGTGGAATTAGTGAATATTTGTTGTCTTGTCCCACAGATCCAGAATCGGTTACAGGAGACCGGAATAGCACGGCCATTACAGCGATCGTTGTGGTGATTGGGTCAGTGGTGTGTGGCCTGTTGTTCCTGGCCCTGCTGCGCTGTAGACGAGCTCGTCGTCTGGGGGGAAGTGCGGAGGAGGCTCTGTGTGGGCCGTTTCAGAGAAATGGTAAGGCAGGCTGCTGCTCCTCCTACTCTGGCATTCTTCCTTGTTGGCTCAGTGCTGAGGGGAATTCATGAGCTGTTTAGATTAGCACCACAGAGAGCTGCTCATACTATCTCCTCTGGCCCAAAGTTGGTGTGAAATGTAAATAAATGTTAAAACGTGTGCAGAGCAGAGCAAAAAAGGCTGTTGGTGAAGAATGATTAAGTTGCCAGTATTTTCAAGAATCATGAAGAATAATTTAAATGTATCGGTCTAAGTAATATTTGACGTGGGTATAATTACTGTATATAGATACTTGGATAATGTAATGTAATGTCTAACGATCATTGAATAATTTCATTTACAGGGGCCCGAAGGCCGTCAACTTACCCCATATTGAGTATGATTTAGTATTTTTTTTCACTGTTGCTATTCTTAGTACTACGCACTTCCAATGGTTTCTCAGACGCTTAAAGTTCCATCTGGCTTTAATCAGAAACATTCATTTAAACATTCTGGCTTTAATCAAACAACATTCAAGTTGTGTAAATTATAGTATAGCATGGTGACACGTGAATACGTTTAAAGACAAAAAGTTATCCTGTAAATCAGGGCTACTCAGTCCTGGTTCATCTTGTATGCTTTCATTCCAGCCCTTAAGAAAGCACACCTCATTGAACACTAAGTTCTCATTGAGCTGCTAATCAGTAGAATCAAGTGTACCAAATTAGGGCTGAAATGAACTCCTACAGGACAGTACATCTCCAGGAACAGGTTTGGGCAGCCCTGCTATAAATGGATAAGCAATTTACTGGAATAAACTACAATTTTGTTTCATTCTGTGGAGCCATTGGAAATCTGGTGGAATGGAGGGGCATCTTTGCTACAGTTGTCATACCTGCATCACTTTTCTGGAACTTTTCGTGGAATCATTTTCTGTTGGCTGTATGGCCTCACAGAGATTGATTTACCTTTGAATATGAATAGAATTTTGAATTGCATCATCAAAATAGTGGCACCCTATCTTATGTGCCACTATTTTTTTGTTGTACAAATGTCCAGCCTCATGTAGAGGAGGATAGTGCAATGTATGTAGCTGTGGTGTGTAACACCGCAATCAAAATGGCACATTAAGCGGGAAAAGGTATGTGGTGATCTGGCTGCCTGATGAGCAGATGGCGATAGCGGATGTTCTATTCCCTGGGTTTAGTTTCAGTATGCTCATCTGTTTGTTATTTTCTATGAACATTTTCTATTTAGTTTTTGTTATCTGGAAATTCCCCCAACTTTTGTCATTCTGTAACTCTTGGCAGCAGTGTTTTCTTGTGGGAATATGGCCTACATACTTCTGCAACCGGATGGACCAGTTACTGAACTATGTACGAATTACTTTCTCTGCTTTGCCTTCAGGTGCAAGGAGTGATGATTCCTACACAATGGAAGAAGGTAATTATTTACTCGGTGACAGTAGCCTAGTCAATTAGTCAAGGTCTCAGATTTTTTGATGTTTTGCTTTACTGCAGACGACTTAATCCAAAAAGATTACCTGGTAACGCATTGAATAGATATCTTCTTGTTTTGGCAGACTTGAACACACAGCCAGAATCTGGGTCTCCACAGTCTGAAGACAATTAAAGTTGGATACTGCCCCTTCAGGAAGGATTTGTTTAACCAACTGGACAAAGCAAGGACATTTACTTTCCCTTCCTGGGTCATTACCAGCTCAGTGATAAACTAATGCGCTCCAGTTTGTTATAGACTGATAGTCACGGCACTGCACTGAGCGCTTTGGTAATCCCCTTTTATGGATTTACTTTCACTTTGCTCTCTACCGTCCTACGACAGCAAGAACAGTCTGCCTTGTTGTCTTTAGAGCCTCATATCCTCTTTTGATTTCCTCTTGCGGAACCTCAAACTGAACTTTGTAGAGACAAAAGCTCCATACGAATGGTGCTTGGAAAAGGTAATACCCCAAATTACGTGCCGCATAAATAAAACTAATGAATAAATTGTGTCTTGCATTAAATGGGCATTAAATCAGCATAGGGCCAAGCAAGAGAACAGATTCAGAATGTTTAATGTTAGATCAACTGCAATGTTTTGGACTTCATTACATTACATTATTGGCATTTGGCAGACGCTCTTATCCAGAGTGACGTACAGTTGATTAGACTAAGCAGGAGACAATCCTCCCCTGGAGCAATGCAGGGTTAAGGGCCTTGCTCAAGGGCCCAACGGCTGTGTGGATCTAATTGTGGCTACAGCAGGAATCAATTCCAAAGATGAGTTGCAGCGCAGCTATTCCTTGCTTTTACACAACTGTGCGGTCTCTGAATTTGTGGACTGTAGAAACATCGCGATCAAAATGGCTTTGTAGGTAGCGAGGAGGAAGCTTAAAGAGGCAGAACAGTGAAGCATCTGTAAAAAAGAACAACTGCTGTTGCACTTGGAACTACACATACATAGGATCCTTACATTAACAGCTAAACTAACACTACATTTACAGCAATGCATTAAAATAGAGATTGTAAAGGCATTGCTTCAGCGTTTGCATCATTACTAAACTTTAAAGTAAAACTTTAGTTTAAAATTAAACTAAAGATCTAAACTTTATTGTGCAATTTAGATGAAGTACATTTGTGCTCAGGGGGATCCATTATTGCTCTGAGGTAGCAGGTTCACAGGATATTCTGAAACCCATATTTCATTGACTCGTTATTAGATGTTAAAACGGTTATTGAAAACTATGAGAATGCAGCTTATTTTTCTAGTACTGTGTTCATTTTTACCTGATTTGTACATTTTGAAAAAATATTTTTTACACATTTTTAAAGTCATGTAAATAAATCATAGTGCCACAGTCACAATATACACTCAGTAATCACTTTACTGGGTAGAGCTGTACACCAGCTTGTTACTGCAAATATATAATCAGCCAATCATGTGCATTTAATCAACTAAATGCATAAAAGCATGCAGTTAAGAGGTTCAGCTGTTTATGCAGAAGAGAATCTCTGAACACACCATGCGCCAAACCTCTAAGTCAATGGTGTCCAATCTTATCCTAAAAGGGCCGGCGTGGGTGCAGGTTTTTGTTTTAACCCAGCAGTAACACACCTGATTATACTAGTGAACTAATCGTGGTCTTTAGTCAAGACCTTGATGAGTAGAATCAGCTGTCTTAGTCCTGTGCTAAAACAACAATCTGTACACACACCGGCCCTTTCTGGATAAGATTGGACACCCCTGCTCTAAGTGGATAGGCTAAAGCCGCAGAAGATTTAATGTGAATTTGAATGTGATTATTATTGCTGTGTGTTGTCTGCTTGAATGTCGTGATTGTTAACACTCCTCCCACTTTGGTTTAAATGTTGAGAATGTAGTTGTGGCACATTGTTTGCATTGAGTGCTGTGATTAACGCTCATTTGTTTCCACTGGTTTGTGTAAAAAAAAAAAAAGAAAAAAGAAAAAAAAAAGTACATGTACAGGAGCAATTATTTGTGCATTTCACCTGTGTATTTCACTTTGTGTAAAGTATTTTATTACTTTGTGGTGCCTCTAATACAGTGATCGTCAAATCTGGACCTCAAATCCAAATCCAGCCTGGCTTTCTTTTCCCTTAGGTAATTAGCTGAACAATTAGCGCTGTTGATTGGCCAGATTGTCTTCACTCCTGACTCCCAGGCGATGGGAGGGGGGGAAAGCAGTGGTGACCTCTGCTCTATTGCAGTGTATTGCTTCTGTACTTTATACTGCCGTTTTATTATTTGACTAATTATTAAATGATTAATTACTTCAAATAACAGTGAGGATTTCCATCATATTATTAGTTTGAACCTTTTTTTTTTTTTTTCTTGTAATTTGTCTTAGTAGCACATTACATTTTAAAGACAGGTTTATCCAGAGGGAAATGAAGGTAAAATATGAATTAATTTTGCAATATAAGTCATGTTAACAGTATTGCCATTTCATTGAAAAGGCATGTTTTGACAGTTCAGCAGACAGAGACAAATGCTACTCTGGTAAATGGATGGCTTTTGAACATCCTTCAATACAGTGCACACAAGTGTATACACTGCAGATACTGCTCAATGCAATTTCCTTCAATGTCCATTAACCAGAAGTTAAGTTGCTTCCTGAAAAAAATGTATGATGTTGTATGATGTATGATGTTACATGTGTGTGAAACAAAGGCATCCAATTTGATTAATTAAAATCAAAAAGGGAACCAAATAAATCTGTGAAATAACACTGCTGTGCCCTACATACTGTAAAAAAAAAAAAAAAAAAAAAAAATGTCTGTAAAAAGCTATATATGTATGCTCAATTAATAAAATTGATCAGAGAAAATGTTGTTTTTTTACATTGAGTAATTTATTTCCTGAAATGATAAATGTTAAAATGATTGACACCCCTGTTTTCAGTGCTCTGCCTCACTTTTCTTCTTTTCCATAATTATTTTATTCAGATAAATTATAAAAACACAACCATGCAGATGACACCCAGCTGTAGTCAAGGCTGATTAAGTTGGCCAGGTGGCTGACCCACTACAGAGCTAATGGTAGTGGGGCCCAAGTCCATAAAATGCAAATTATCTGACTATAGATGCCGAACATTCATGGAATTTCCATCACTTCAAGTGCTGTCAAAGATCTTGGTGTTACTTTTGATCCAGATCTTGCATTTGATACACATATTAAAAACATCTCTAGGGTTGCTTTTTATCACTTGAGCAATATTTATAAAATTTGGAAAATACTGTCTTACATGAGGCAGAAAAGCTAGTCCAAGCTTTTGTTACCTCAAGATTAGATTACTGCAGTACTCTTTAGTCTGGATGTGCAAATTCCTCGCTGAAAGGGCTCCAGCTAATTCAAAATGCAGCAGCTCGTATTCTCACTAGAACAAGGAGATTTGATGCACTTTTACTTGTCTTTCTGCAAACCTTGCTTTCCTGCTTTCTCTCTCTCTATCTGTCACTCACACTTCCCTAATTGTTTCCCTTGTCTATTTACTAATCTACTAATGCTAGTAGATTAGCTAGTAGATTAGTAAATGCCCTCCCTCCCTCCCTCCCTCCCTCCCTGTTCGTCAGTGCACCTTTTGTGCATATTTTACCCATTTTACCCATTACGATCCAAGCCTGTTTATTGACCAAAGATTATTGACTTCTGTTTTGTTGACCATTGCCTGCCTGTACCACGACTTTGCCTGCTGTTTTTGTACTTTTGCCCGGCGGAGCAGACTTCGGTCTTGACTCTTGCGCCGTCATTGACCCTGAGCCTGCCTACCGCCCGCCTGTACTTTTGCCCCGCTGACAGCTTTCCTGGCAACCGGACTTCTTGCATGGTGTACCGATTACGAGACTGCCTTCTCCCTCGATACTGCGCGTTTTCTGGCTAGATTTTACGTGTACGAACATTGCTTGTTTTTGACTGCGCTCTCTGGATATACCCTGAATAAAGCCATGACGGGACTTTACTCCACCATTGTTTCTGAGTCGTGTATTTTGGGTCCAAACCCCCCACGCACCCATCACAAGAACAGACCTCGGTAGATGAGGTCTGTGTCAAACTCATAGAAAATAAGGTCACAAATTCTTGGTGATTCAAGCCACCCACTGCATGGTCAGTTGAGAAGGCATAGTGGTGGGCTTCCACAGCACGTGAAAGGTCAAAAGCTATGTGGATTCCCTAAACCCAGCTGGGAACCGTCTACACAATGAGCTCTCAAGCAGAGCAGAATCTGTGTAGAGCAGGAGTCTCCAACCCTGGTCCTGGAGAGCTACTGGGTCTGCTGGTTTTTGTTTTCACCTTAAAATCAGCACCTGTTGAGACCCAGGTAACCAGGTGAGGTGAGTTAATTAAATTAGAGCAGTTGATTGCAGTTAATTGCAGGGTAAGAACGAAAACCAGCAGACCCAGTAGCTCTCCAGGACCAGGGTTGGAGACCACTGGTGTAGAGGAATTATATTCTAGTATACACAAATGTGGTGGGACACTGGATACTTTCATAGTCCGCATAGTATCTGCCAAAAATTTAACTAAAGATCTAAACTTTATTGTGCAATTTAGATGAAGCACATTTGTTCTCAGGGGGATCCATTATTGTTCTGAGGTAGCAGGTTCACAGGATATTCTGCAACCCATATTTCATCGACTAGTTATTAGATGTTAAAACGGTTATCAAAAACTATGAAAATGCAGCTTGTTTTTCTAGTACCATGTTCATTTTTACCTGATTTGTACATTTTGAATAAAAATATTTCTTACACAAGTAAGTGTAAAAAAAATCATAGTGCCACAGTCACAATATACACTCAGTAATCACTTTATTGGGTAGAGCTGTACACCAGCTTGTTACTGCAAATATATAATCAGCCAATCATGTGCATTTAATCAACTAAATGCATAAAAGCATGCAGTTAAGAGGTTCAGCTGTTTATGCAGAAGAGAATCTCTGAACACACCATGCGCCAAACCTCTAAGTCAGTGGTGTCCAATCTTATCCTATCCACGCACCCATCACAAGAACAGACCTCGGTAGATGAGGTCTGTGCCAAACTCATAGAAAATAAGGTCACAAATTCTTTTCTTTTTTTTTTTGTGTCCCCGGTATCTTGGGCAAGCAGTATGATTGATCTGGGTGCCGTGTGTTTTGGGGCCAGTTTGATCTATAACAGGGGAGTATTGGTACCCTTGTATTCTTCCAGAGGTGTCAGATGTTCCCCCTGTTGCTTATTTCATACTTTATTTAGGCATATGGGGATGGGATATGAGATGGGGGGGGGGGTGGAGCAAGTCTTCGTCTTCATCTTCTTCCCTGAGTAGGCTGTTACTGCTCTCCACCCCAACCACAACAAGCCAGGCCTCCCACGCGCGCCGTGGCAGCGCCAACCCGAGCCCCGGCCCCCAGGCGGGCGAGGCGCCCAGACGGCGCCCAGACGGCGAACCCCCAGGCCCCGCAGAGACGGGCGGGGCGGGGAGCGGGGGGGCGAGGGGGTTGGGGGCCCGGGGAGCGCGGGGGCGCCCACCGCCGGCCCCCACCGCTCCTCCCCCAGTGTGGGCGCTAGGTGTGAGCGTGTAGTGTGTATGTGCGATTGTGTGAGTTGTGGGCTGTGTGGATGTCTATGGAGCATTAAAAAAACAAATTAGGAGGACAGTCATGGTGTAGGGGCCTAAACGCTGGCCAACTATCCCTGTCCGGTGGGATTGTTTTGTGTCCATGTTAAGGTTAGTGAGGTCACCAAGTAGGCAAAGGGAGGAGGAGGCCGGGATGGGGTGTTCTAGGTGCAGAGATAGGTCTTCACAGACCCTTCGCCAAAATGCGTTAACAGGTGTGCAGTGCCAAGTGGCATGTAAATAGTTATCTGGCAGTTTGTTTCTGCAGTGTGAGCATATGTTAGTATCACTGATACCCATCTGAAACAGTCTTTGTCCTGTATAGTGTGTTCTGTGAATAATTTTGTATTGGATTAGCTGTAGGTTTGAGTTTTGGGTCATTCCAAAGGTGTTTTTGCAAATTTGCGACCCAAAGTGAGGGTCAGGGTTAATAAGTAAATCTTTTTCCCATTTATGGGTTGGGAGTGAATGGGATGAATCATACTCCCATTTTTTGTGGTGGGAGTTTTAGAAGGTTTATTATATTTGGCGGGACTCCGAGATCCAAATGTTTAGTTTTGAACCTGGTTTGAATTATAGATTTCAGCTGGAGGTATTCTAAATATTTGTTTTTGTCAATACCATGGGTATCTATTATTTGGGTAAATGGTATGAAGTGGTTACCTTGAAAAATGTGCTCCAGATGTCTAATTCCCTTATCATACCAAGTTGTAAAGTTAATTCTTTTTTAATTTTGTAGTATGTCAGGGTTGTTCCAGATGGGTGTGAGTCTGCATGGGACCAATGAGGACCCGTTTAATTTAAGAAGTTCCCACCATGCTGTCAGCGACAAGCTAATGCTGATACTCTTGAAGCAGCAGTGATGTTTGATGATGGGACTGATGAATGGTAAATCCTGTATTAGGATGTCATTACATAGTGATTGTTCAATATCCAACCAGCCACAATCTTGTTGATTTTGCGTCATCCATTGTACGATATATTTTAGTCTATTGGCCAAAAAATAATTATAGAAATTGGGAAGCTCAAGTCCACCCCTATTTTTGGCCTTCTGTAATGTTTTTATTCTTATCCGCGGTGGTTTAGATTTCCATAAGAATTTAGTCATTGCGGAGTCTAATGATTTGAACCATGCCCTAGGAGGTTTATTGGGGATCATTGAGAAAATATAGTTGATTTTTGGTAGAATTGTCATTTTGATTGTAGCTACCCTTCCCATGAGTGATATGGGCAGAGAGCTCCAGCGAGTGAGGTCTTCTATTGTTTTGAGTAGGGGAGCGTGATTTAAGCGTATTAAATCAGATAGTTTGTCTGAGATGTTGATGCCCAGGTATTTGATGTTCCCGGATTTTAGTGGGATGGCTGCGCTGAAATTGAAGTCGTGAGCAATAGGAAGGGCTATTGATTTGTTCCAATTTATAGAGTAGTCTGAGATAGATGAGAATTTGTCTATGAGTGATAATGTTGCAGGTAGAGAAGTGTGTGCGTTTTGGAGAAAAATTAATACGTCATCTGCATATAAGCTAATTTTATGGCTCATGTTTGCTGTTTGAATCCCTTTAATGTTCACATCCTGTCGAATTGCGGCTGCCAGTGGCTCAATAAATAAGGCAAATAATGAGGGAGAGAGTGGGCATCCTTGCCTGGTGCCCCTCCCAAGGTTGAAGTTTGGAGAGGTTTGGTCATTTGTTTTGATACATGCCCTAGGTGAATTGTATAGTATTTTAATCCAATTTATGAAGTTGTAACCAAATCCGAATTTTTGTAAGGTATTGAAGAGGAAGTTCCAGTTTACTCTATCAAACGCCTTTTCTGCATCCAATGAGACAATTACGGCTTCTGTATTTTTAATGTTGCAGTGGTCTATCAGATCAATTTGTCTCCATGTGTTGTTAGTAGATTGACGGCCCTTGATAAATCCAGTTTGGTCTTGGTGTATTAAATGAGGTGTTACTTTTTCGATTCTACTTGCCAGTGCCTTGCAAATAATTTTCAGGTCGGCGTTTATGAGTGAAATTGGGCGGTAGCTAGATGGGAGTGTAGGGTCTTTGTCTGGCTTAAGGATGAGGTTTATATTTGCACAGTTCATGTTAGGGGAATGTCTGGAGGTTTCTTTAACTTTGGTAACCATTCTATGGAAGGTTGGTGCAAGCATAGGCCAGAATGTTTTGTAGAATTCTGCTGGGAAGCCGTCTGGGCCTGGGGCTTTCCCATTGGGCATGTGTTCGAGGGCCTCCTGGAGATCTGTTATTGATAACGGTAATTCCAGCATTATATTTTGCTCATCATTAAGTTTTGGCAAATTGATAGTATTCAAAAATTCTTCTATGTCTGTATTGGAAGGATTGATATTGGATGAGTACAATTTCTTATAGAATTCCCTAAATATATTATTGATTTCTTCTGGGTCACGGGTTGGTCTTCCAGTTGAGTCTGTAACTGAGGTGATCAATACTTTTTCTTTGTTTTGTTTCAACTGATTGGCTAAGAATTTACTTGATTTATTACTATGTTCAAAATTATTGAGGTGTAGTCTTTGTAGGTGAAATTGTATTTTCATATCTATTAGTTCTTGATATTTTATTTTAAGTTTCCTTAACTCGTCTAGTAGGTGTTCTTCTTGAGAGGTGGCGTGTGCCATCTCCAGGGCTTTAATTTTCTGTTCTAGTTCTAATTCAAGTGCTTGGTCCCTTTTTTTCTTGTATGACGAGTATGAGATTATTCTACCTCGCATGACAGCCTTTGTTGTCTCCCAGAGAACGCAGGGTGAGGTGCCGGGAATGTCATTGGTATGTAGAAATGTTGTCCATTCTTTTTCGAGAAATTTTATGAACTGTTGGTCTGTGAGTAATGATGTATTAAATCTCCATTGTCTAACTGTTGGTGTTTTCGTTTTTTCCGTGATTGTCATAGTAACTGGTGCGTGATCACTAATCGTAATGGGGTGAATATGTGTTTCAGATATAGCCTTGGTGAATGAATTACTGGTTAGAAATAAGTCTAGGCGGGAGTAAGAATGGTGGACCGGCGAGAAGAAGGTGTATTCTTTGAGCGTTGGGTGACAAGAACGCCATACATCGCACAGACCGAAATCTTCCATGTATTGCTTTATTGTTTCCGTGGATTGCCAGTGACGGTTATTAGCTGCTCTACTTTGTCGGTCAAGGTCAGGATAAAGAGTCAGGTTGAAGTCCCCACCCATTATAAGTGGTGTATCCGAGTGCCTAACTAGTAACGTGAATAGGTGGTGGAAGAAGGATGGGTCATCAATGTTTGGACCATATATATTTGCAATACATATTTCTGTATTAGTTCTATGTATTGATATTTTGATTATTATGAATCTACCCTCTGGGTCTATGAGAGTGTCCTTACAAGTGAAACTAATTTTTTTATTAATTAATATTGCTACTCCTCTTTGTTTGGAGTTAAAGTTAGCTAAGTAAACATGGGGGAATTGTGATGATTTAAGTGTATGCTGTTCTGTTTTGGGGATGTGAGTTTCCTGTAATAAGACGATGTCTGCTTGTAATGTTGTTAAATATTGTGAAATTTGACGTTTTTTTTAAAGTGAGCCGTTTCCTCGCACATTCCAAGTGACAAAGCGCAGTGAGTTCATACTAGACATAATTCTTTAATTAAGTCTGTAAGCGGTGTGCGCGTGTGTGTGCGTGCGTGCCTACATGTGTGAGTGTGTGCATCGAGTGCTTTCTAAGCAGAGTATTATTGAATTTTCCTATAAGTACGTTACAGCAACAAAAATAATGACAGCAACAGAGATAATGACAGTAAGAATAACAATTACAAAAATAACATTGAGGTAACACAGATCCTAATGATAGGGGATCATTCGGAGGGGGTGCGTATTCCATCATTCTCAAGCTATTGAGCTGTGCGAACTAAGCGTGCGTGATTTAAACAAGCGTGAAGCATACCTGGCTTAGCCTACATCCTGTGACTGATAATTATGATGACTTACCTCGGTCCGAAGGCCACCATACTTACCTCAGTAGAGGTCACAAATTCTTGGTGACTCAAGCCACCCACTGCATGGTCAGTTGAGAAGGCATAGTGGTGGGCTTCCACAGCACGTGAAAGGTCAAAAGCTATGTGGATTCCCTAAACCCAGCTGGGAACCGTCTACACAATGAGCTCTCAAGCAGAGCAGAATCTGTGTAGAGCAGGAGTCTCCAACCCTGGTCCTGGAGAGCTACTGGGTCTGCTGTTTTTTGTTTTCACCTTAAAATCAGCACCTGTTGAGACCCAGGTAACCAGGTGAGGCGAGTTAATTAATTAAATTAGAGCAGTTGATTACAGTTAATTACAGGGTAAGAACGAAAACCAGCAGACCCAGTAGCTCTCCAGGACCAGGGTTGGAGACCACTGGTGTAGAGGAATTATATTCTAGTATACACAAATGTGGTGGGACACTGGATACTTTCATAATCCGCATAGCATCTGCCAAAAATTTAACTAAAGATCTAAACTTTATTGTGCAATTTAGATGAAGCACATTTGTTCTCAGGGGGATCCATTATTGCTCTGAGGTAGCAGGTTCACAGGATATTCTGCAACCCATATTTCATTGACTAGTTATTAGATGTTAAAACGGTTATCAAAAACTATGAAAATGCAGCTTGTTTTTCTAGTACCATGTTCATTTTTACCTGATTTGTACATTTTGAATAAAAATATTTCTTACACATTTTTAAAGTCATGTAAAAAAATCATAGTGCCACAGTCACAATATACTCAGTAATCACTTTATTGGGTAGAGCTGTACACCAGCTTGTTACTGCAAATATATAATCAGCCAATCATGTGCATTTAATCAACTAAATGCATAAAAGCATGCAGTTAAGAGGTTCAGCTGTTTATGCAGAAGAGAATCTCTGAACACACTGTAAGGCCGACATCTGGCATTATCACTCAGGGCTGGTCAGCTTGCTGGCTTCCTCTGGTATTGTGGAATATGTGGCTGTAAAGTAATTTAGGAGCATGCATCATGAACCCCCCCCTTATCTCCACACCCATACGGGCAGGAGCCTGTGGGGGAAGACTCAGGCCTCCAGTCGTAAAACTCTTACGACTGGAAGGTTTCAGAGGGCACGGCCTGTTAGGCCCTGACCTTCTCCTGAACCCCCCTTCATTGTTCTCTCCCTCTTTACTCAGTCACTAAATGATGTGTACAGCATTGGATGTTTCATGACAAAGTCAGTTTAGATAATATTCATGTTTGGTATTATTCTGATTGTTTCAGTGCGACTGGTGCAATGGTTTTATTTCTGCAACAGCAAACCCTGTACATCATAACCAGGAACCAGGAGAAGCTGTGTGGAGCTCTGCCCCAGTGAAAGCCATGTGCCTCGACCCCCCTGCGCTTCCTGGGGAGGCGTGGCTCCAAATTACAGATGGGTGACTCATTTCTAGGGTTAACATCAAAGGCCAGAATTTGGATTTAAGGACAGCAAACTAAGCAATCTAGGAGAATGCAATCAGCCTCCCGTGCACTCCGTGCACGTAGTTTCTACGTACAGGGTGTCTGTAGCCAGACTCCCGTATGTAGCTTTTATTACCAGGTATGACTTTTAAGACTCCGTAATTTGGTTTGCAGTGTAATGTTTTTATTTGGAACTAGAATGTAATTACGTGTATGTAACCTGCCTGGTAAAATAAAATTGTTAAAACTTGATCTGTTTGGTTTTCCTTACTGACACTTAATGTTACACAGGGAATGCGTGGTTTACCCCCTCGAACTGGTCTAGGGAGGATGATTATTTCCACTTACTGTATCACGGCGTATAACACCCGTAGACCTATGTTGGTAAATCCCTCGCCTCCGCTTGGTAGTTCATGCATGTCGAGCACAGCCGTAGCTATGTTGGTCTGCTTGGGTCCCTAGGCTGTAAACAGATATACCCGAGAGTAGCTATTCCTGCGACCTCTGTAATGACTACAGATAGCTAGTCAGTTCGTGAGACGTGCACATTACGCGCGATGTGACATGCGGTGGTACCAGCAGAGGATTGTTCAGCGAGTTCTTCTCAGTACAGGATTCCTATAGCGATCAAGTCAAAATTATAAATACGACATCCACTAATGTGGATAACTAATCTAAATTATTATTCTAAAATGGAGTCAGATAAACGAAGGTGAATCTATTGGCCCTATTGTGGAGATTCTGGGTCAGCCCGGACCAGTAAAGAGCGGAAGGCAGAGTGGTACTACTGCCTTTGTATCGTGGTTTGTTTATTGGCTGATCTAGACTGTCTGCATAGGGGCCACTACTTTTTAACCCTATTAGTATTCATTCAGCAACACCAGAAGGACGAGCACGCTGATACCTTCAGCCCTCGCTAAATTTCGTCGTTGGGTTAGCGTTGGGTTTTACACACCATGCGCCAAACCTCAAAGTCAGTGGTGTCCAATCTTATCCTAAAAGGGCCGGCGTGGGTGCAGGTTTTTGTTTTAACCCAGCAGTAACACACCTGATTATACTAGTGAACTAATCGTAGTCTTTAGTCAAGACCTTGATGAGTAGAATCAGCTGTCTTAGTCCTGTGCTAAAACAACAATCTGTACACACACTGGCCCTTTCTGGATAAGATTGGACACCCCTGCTCTAAGTGGATAGGCTAAAGCCGCAGAAGATTTAATGTGAATTTGAATGTGATTATTATTGCGGTGTGTTGTCTGCTTGAATGTCGTGATTGTTAACACTCCTCCCACTTTCGTATAAATGTTGAGAATGTAATTGTGGCACATTGTTTGCATTGAGTGCTGTGATTAACGCTCATTTGTTTCCACTGGTTTGTGTAAAAAAAAAAAAAAAAAAAAAAAAAAAAAAGTACATGTACAGGAGCAATTATTTGTGCATTTCACCTGTGTATTTCACTTTGTGTAAAGTATTTTATTACTTTGTGGTGCCTCTAATACAGTGATCGTCAAATCTGGACCTCAAATCCAAATCCAGCCTGGCTTTCTTTTCCCTTAGGTAATTAGCTGAACAATTAGTGCTGCTGATTGGCCAGATTGTCTTCACTCCTGACTCCCAGGCGATGGGAGGGGGGGAAAGCAGCGGTGACCTCTGCTCTATTGCAGTGTATTGCTTCTGTACTTTATACTGCCGTTTTATTATTTGACTAATTATTAAATGATTAATCACTTCAAATAACAGTGAGGATTTCCATCATATTAGTTTGAACCTTTTTTTTCTTTTTTCTTTTTTCTTGTAATTTGTCTTAATAGCACATTACATTTTAAAGACAGGTTTATCCAGAGGGAAATGAAGGTAAAATATAATGAATTAATTTTGCAATACAAGTCATGTTAACAGTATTGCCATTTCATTGAAAAGGCATGTTTTGACAGTTCAGCAGACAGAGACAAATGCTACTCTGGTAAATAGATGGCTTTTGAAGATCCTTCAATACAGTGCACACAAGTGTATACACTGCAGATACTGCTCAATGCAATTTCCTTCAATGTCCATTAACCAGAAGTTAAGTTGCTTCCTGAAAAAAATGTTTGATGTTGTATGATGTATGATGTTACATGTATGTGTGAAACAAAGGCATCCAATTTGATTAATTAAAATCAAAAAGGGAACCAAATAAATCTGTAAAATAACACTGCTGTGCCCTACATACTGTAAAAAAAAAAGCTATATATGCATGCTCAATTAATAAAATTGATCAGAGAAAATGCTGTTTTTTTTACATTGAGTAATTTATTTCCTGAAATGATAAATGTTAAAATGATTGACACCCCTGTTTTCAGTGCTCTGCCTCACTTTTCTTCTTTTCCATAATTCTTTTATTCAGATAAATTATAAAAACACAACCATGCAGATGACACCCAGCTGTAATCAAGGCTGATTAAGTTGGCCAGCTGGCTGACCCAATGGTAGTGGGGCCCAAGTCCAGAAGATGCAAATTATCGGACTATAGATGCCTAACATTCATGGAATTTCCATCACTTCAAGTGCTGTCAAAGATCAGCTTGGTGTTACTTTTGATCCAGATCTTGCATTTGATACACATATTAAAAACATCTCTAGGGTTGCTTTTTATCACTTGAGCAATATTTATAAAATTTGGAAAATACTGTCTTACATGGGGCAGAAAAGTTAGTCCAAGCTTTTGTTACCTCAAGATTAGATTACTGCAGTACTCTTTAGTCTGGATGTGCAAATTCCTCGCTGAAAGGGCTCCAGCTAATTCAAAATGCAGCAGCTCGTATTCTCACTAGAACAAGGAGATTTGATGCACTTTTACTTGTCTTTCTTTAAACTTTGCTTTCCTGCTTTCTCTCTCTCTATCTGTCACTCACACTTCCCTAATTGTTTCCCTTGTCTATTTACTAATCTACTAATGCTAGTAGATTAGCTAGTAGATTAGTAAATGCCCTCCCTCCCTCCCTGTTCGTCAGCGCACCTTTTGTGCATATTTGTCGAGCCATTGGCTACCCATTACGATCCAAGCCTGTTTATTGACCGAAGATTATTGACTTCTGTTTTGTTGACCATTGCCTGCCTGTACCACGCCTTTGCCTGCTGTTTTTGTACTTTTGCCCCGCGGAGCAGACTTCGGTCTTGACTCTTGCGCCGTCATCGACCCTGAGCCTGCCTACCGCCCGCCTGTACTTTTGCCCCGCTGACAGCTTTCCTGGCATCCGGACTTCTTGCACGGTGTACCGATTACGAGACTGCCTTCTCCCTCGGTACTGCGCTTTGGTTTTCTGGCTAGATTTTACGTGTACGAACATTGCTTGTTTTTGACTGTGCTCTCTGGATATACCCCGAATAAAGCCATGACGGGACTTTACTCCACCATTGTTTCTGAGTCGTGTATTTTGGGTCCAAACCCCCCAGGCACCCATCACAAGAACAGACCCCAGTAGATGAGGTCTGTGCCAAACTCATAGAAAATAAGGTCACAAATTCTTGGTGACTCAAGCCACCCACTGCATGGTCAGTTGAGAAGGCATAGTGGTGGGCTTCCACAGCACGTGAAAGGTCAAAAGCTATGTGGATTCCCTAAACCCAGCTGGGAACCGTCTACACAATGAGCTCTCAAGCAGAGCAGAATCTGTGTAGAGCAGGAGTCTCCAACCCTGGTCCTGGAGAGCTACTGGGTCTGCTGGTTTTTGTTTTCACCTTAAAATCAGCACCTGTTGAGACCCAGGTAACCAGGTGAGGTGAGTTAATTAATTAAATTAGAGCAGTTGATTATAGTTAATTGCAGGGTAAGAACGAAAACCAGCAGACCCAGTAGCTTTCCAGGACCAGGGTTGGAGACCACTGGTGTAGAGGAATTATATTCTAGTATACACAAATGTGGTGGGACACTGGATACTTTCATAGTCCGCATAGCATCTGCCAAAAATTTAACTAAAGATCTAAACTTTATTGTGCAATTTAGATGAAGCACATTTGTTCTCAGGGGGATCCATTATTGTTCTGAGGTAGCAGGTTCACAGGATATTCTGCAACCCATATTTCATCGACTAGTTATTAGATGTTAAAACGGTTATCAAAAACTATGAAAATGCAGCTTGTTTTTCTAGTACCATGTTCATTTTTACCTGATTTGTTCAATTTGAATAAAAATATTTCTTACACATTTTTAAAGTCATGTAAAAAAAATCATAGTGCCACAGTCACAATATACACTCAGTCATCACTTTATTGGGTAGAGCTGTACACCAGCTTGTTACTGCAAATATATAATCAGCCAATCATGTGCATTTAATCAACTAAATGCATAAAAGCATGCAGTTAAGAGGTTCAGCTGTTTATGCAGAAGAGAATCTCTGAACACACCATGCGCCAAACCTCTAAGTCAGTGGTGTCCAATCTTATCCTAAAAGGGCCGGCGTGGGTGCAGGTTTTTGTTTTAACCCAGCAGTAACACACCTGATTATACTAGTGAACTAATCGTGGTCTTTAGTCAAGACCTTGATGAGTAGAATCAGCTGTCTTAGTCCTGTGCTAAAACAACAATCTGTACACACACTGGCCCTTTCTGGATAAGATTGGACACCCCTGCTCTAAGTGGATAGGCTAAAGCCGCAGAAGATTTAATGTGAATTTGAATGTGATTATTATTGCTGTGTTGTCTGCTTGAATGTCGTGATTGTTAACACTCCTCCCAGTTTGGTTTAAATGTTGTGAATGTAATTGTGGCACATTGTTTGCATTGAGTGCTGTGATTAACGCTCATTTGTTTCCACTGGTTTGTGTAAAAAAAAAAAAAGAAAAAAGAAAAAAAAAAGTACATGTACAGGAGCAATTATTTGTGCATTTCACCTGTCTATTTCACTTTGTGTAAAGTATTTTATTACTTTGTGGTGCCTCTAATACAGTGATCGTCAAATCTGGACCTCAAATCCAAATCCAGCCTGGCTTTCTTTTCCCTTAGGTAATTAGCTGAACAATTAGTGCTGCTGATTGGCCAGATTGTCTTCACTCCTGACTCCCAGGTGATGGGAGGGGGGGAAAGCAGCGGTGACCTCTGCTCTATTGCAGTGTATTGCTTCTGTACTTTATACTGCGGTTTTATTATTTGACTAATTATTAAATGATTAATTACTTCAAATAACAGTGAGGATTTCCATCATATTATTAGTTTGAACCTTTTTTTTTTTTTTCTTGTAATTTGTCTTAGTAGCACATTACATTTTAAAGACAGGTTTATCCAGAGGGAAATGAAGGTAAAATATGAATTAATTTTGCAATATAAGTCATGTTAACAGTATTGCCATTTCATTGAAAAGGCATGTTTTGACAGTTCAGCAGACAGAGACAAATGCTACTCTGGTAAATGGATGGCTTTTGAACATCCTTCAATACAGTGCACACAAGTGTATACACTGCAGATACTGCTCAATGCAATTTCCTTCAATGTCCATTAACCAGAAGTTAAGTTGCTTCCTGAAAAAAATGTATGATGTTGTATGATGTATGATGTTACATGTATGTGTGAAACAAAGGCATCCAATTTGATTAATTAAAATCAAAAAGGGAACCAAATAAATCTGTAAAATAACACTGCTGTGCCCTACATACTGTAAAAAAAAAAAAAGCTATATATGCATGCTCAATTAATAAAATTGATCAGAGAAAATGCTGCTTTTTTTACATTGAGTAATTTATTTCCTGAAATGATAAATGTTAAAATGATTGACACCCCTGTTTTCAGTGCTCTGCCTCACTTTTCTTCTTTTCCATAATTCTTTTATTCAGATAAATTATAAAAACACAACCATGCAGATGACACCCAGCTGTAGTCAAGGCTGATTAAGTTGGCCAGCTGGCTGACCCAATGGTAGTGGGGCCCAAGTCCAGAAGATGCAAATTATCGGACTATAGATGCCTAACATTCATGGAATTTCCATCACTTCAAGTGCTGTCAAAGATCAGCTTGGTGTTACTTTTGATCCAGATCTTGCATTTGATACACATATTAAAAACATCTCTAGGGTTGCTTTTTATCACTTGAGCAATATTTATAAAATTTGGAAAATACTGTCTTACATGGGGCAGAAAAGTTAGTCCAAGCTTTTGTTACCTCAAGATTAGATTACTGCAGTACTCTTTAGTCTGGATGTGCAAATTCCTCGCTGAAAGGGCTCCAGCTAATTCAAAATGCAGCAGCTCGTATCCTCACTAGAACAAGGAGATTCTCCCTCCCTGTTCGTCAGTGCACCTTTTGTGCATATTTGTCGAGCCATTGGCTACCCATTACGATCCAAGCCTGTTTGTTGACTTCTGTTTTGTTGACCATTGCCTGCCTGTACCACAACTTTGCCTGCTGTTTTTGTACTTTTGCCCCGCGGAGCAGACTTCGGTCTTGACTCTTGCGCCGTCATCGACCCTGAGCCTGCCTACCGCCCGCCTGTACTTTTGCCCCGCTGACAGCTTTCCTGGCAACCGGACTTCTTGCACGGTGTACCGATTACGAGACTGCCTTCTCCCTCGGTACTGCGCTTTGGTTTTCTGGCTGGATTTTACGTGTACGAACATTGCTTGTTTTTGACTGCGCTCTCTGGATATACCCCGAATAAAGCCACGACGGGACTTTACTCCAACATTGTTTCGGAGTCGTGTATTTTGGGTCCAAACCGCCCACGCACCCATCACAAGAACAGACCTCGGTAGATGAGGTCTGTGCCAAACTCATAGAAAATAAGGTCACAAATTCTTGGTGACTCAAGCCACCCACTACATGGTCGGTTGAGAAGGCATAGTGGTGGGCTTCCACAGCACGTGAAAGGTCAAAAGCTATGCGGACTCCTTTATCCCAGCTGGGATGCGTCGACACAATGAGCTCTCAAGCAGAGCAGAATCTGTGTAGAGGAATTATATTCTAGTATACACAAATGTGGTGGAACACTGGATACTTTCATAGTCTGCCAAATGCCAGTAATGTAATACGGTGAGGCCTGCACTCCAGTACCTGGCGGAAAAACACATGGATTGTGCAGGAGATAAATGCTATCATCATTGTCTAAATGTTATCCATTTACCTTTTTTTAAAAATTCAAGTGTTATACTTCTAAAGTGTGTTTAGTAGTAGCTCTATGTAGATAGATTTTAACTATGGGTGACTTCATACTGTTCAGGGAAAAATTCCCTTTTTAACATGCACAAATACGATATCACAGGTGAGCATCGTCTGAAGAAACAGATCCAGTAAAAACACAATAGCTATTCTTCCATTTAACTTTCGTATTTATTTGCAAAGAAATGACAGAAAGAGAAAGCTTACCAGCTTTCTGATTTGAATCAGACATAGTAAGACTCTTATACACACTTTTCCTGAAGGGGGGGGGGGGGGGGGGGCGCGTTACCAAAACAAAAAGACCTGAAGCTGGCCACGAACATTCATCAGTATTTTGTCTTCTGAATACCCCTTGTTGACCTTGCTGTAAGACCAGAATGTGCGAGCTGAGAAGCAGAGACATTAAGGTGAAAGGCTGTCTGTCTGCTGGAGAAAGACAGAGAAAGACTCATAGTAAGCACTTAATTCAGAAAGTGGTCTGATAGTATAAGGATTATCACAAAGGGTATTTGTAATCATGTGATTGTCTTTATGTTAATGTGGCCGTTAGCTACAAAAACCCAGTTCCATTATACCACCATATGTTATGATTACGCGACTCCCATCTATTTTGCAGGGATGGGAGAACCCACTGATACTCTACAGTAAAGATCCCTCCCCACGCTAGTGTTATTCAAATGAATGAAACGATTGGAGGCTGATGCATCAAAAGCAATACTAATACTAATACTAATACTAATACTAATACTAATACTAATACTCAATAGTAAAACATCAATGATTAAAAGAGCTTATTTTCATAGACATGATATAAATAAACATATACAAACTTCACATGTGGGAAAACAGTGGCTAGCTGTCCAAACAAAATGGCAAAAACGACGAGTGGCGGGGTTCATTCACAAGCCGGCTCCCAGGCCATCCGCCCCCCCGCACGCAGCAGCAATTAGGCAAACGCTCTTAACACCAACACGATCTGTTGAAAGACATTAGATATGAATATTCTCAGCGCACACAGCAGGGCACCGCTTCAATGCTTTGTTTATTATACACCCCTTACTGCGATTAAGAGGGAATCACTAGCGGAGATTTAAGAATCGTTCTACGCACACCCTTTATCACGCGGAACGCCAATGCTCGGATTGTCTTCGTCCGTCGGTGATCTACAAGAAACCACATACTTATAAGCGTCGTACTCTATTATAAGGCAGCTAATGCTGGCCTAGTATAACAGCATGCCAAACAATTCCAACTTACCGCACTTTCCACTCCGCTCCCCCTGCTAAGCAGCTGACTGATGACGCAAGAATCCTGCCCCTATGCACACCTCGTCATTTAAGCCCTTACAATTCGCCCCTGGGTCCTAAAGTCCCACTGGCTACATCAACACACATTGCCAATTAAGAACCAATTAAGAAAATTACACTTACACATACCACGTGTGAGATTGCTGTGTGAGGGAAGAACCCATATGCATTGTGTTGAATAAAGACATTTACCTTGCTCTCAAAAGAGCAAAGGTCTTTTTAAGGACACAATACCAAAGTGAGAAAAGAGCAGTGTACTTCCTTCCACTCATTCAAATATTTTTCACATTTTTGTACATGACTGTAGCCTACTGTACATTCTGTAGGTTATCTGCAGGTGGTTTCTATTGAGTTTGCCAACTCTACTACAAGCATTTTCTAGTGGTCACTGTGCATGTGTATCTGGTTATCTGTTTATCAGTTCATAGTCCATTGCATTCAGCTTCCCTTGTTATGTATGTGTCTGAATGTTTTCTGAGCCCGAGTCACTCCCCTGTCTGCGTGCTTCACTATGCAGGTGGTTTCAGAAATTTCTGGTTTCCCACGATTCCTTCTCAGTCTCGTTGTTCTTACCTCCTGCTTTCTCTCCATTTCATGTTGTAGATAGCACTAATATACTAATAACAACTAAAATAGATTTTGTAACGGTACTAATTATATTAACACACTAACTGTCTGTCTAGCTAACTAACAGCCACTAGTATGGGTAATTAGAATTTAATCATGTAAACTAACATACTAACTTTATCTCTAGTTTTGATACTGCTCTGTAACTTTGCCTCTCTGTTTACTTGCCTTGATTCAGCACCTGAAGTGTTCGCACCTGCTCTCTGCTCTCCCTACATTCCTTAACTTGTCCACTCCCTAGTCCGGAGCCTGTATTTCATGTGGGTCTCTGTGAATCCAGTCCGCAATTTTGTTTCCCCTTGTTATTGTATCACTACCCATTCATATTTCTCACCTGTTCTTTATTTGTTAAGGCCTCCTCACTCCCTTGCTATGTCCAGTTTGTCTCATCCCTTCCTGTATTTAAACCCTGCTCTCAGTCATGTTACTTGTCAGAACGTTGATCGTTTTTCCAGTGCCGATTCTTAGTGAGCCTGTCAAATTGAGATTCCTGAAGACACCCCTTTGCCTGTTTTTCAAGTTTGCTTAGCCCTTTGGATTTTTGGTTCTGATTTGCTTTTTGCTTTCGTCGACTTCGTTTTTGCCTTGCCCTTCTGTACCTCAGCTTTCTGATTCTCTGGATTTTTGACCCCTGCTTGTTTATACCTTTCTTTTGCATCTCGATCTGGCACTGTTTCTGTGATCTCTTGGCTTCGGACTTGGACTGTAGTAAAGGCAACGTTTTTGAATATCCCCTGGTCTGCGTTTGGGTCTCCGGGACCATACATAACATGGGGTGCGTGGGGCTCCAGGGCCTCAGAGGACCATGTTCCCTCCTTGATTAGGCATCATATTATCCGAACGTAATGTATTCTGGAGTTTTGCCTGTTCGTTGAACTTTTATTTTTTGTACACATATTTTTCATATTCATGTCTGGTTTTCTGTTTTACATGCACAGTTCATTGTACTCGTCTTTTCCTATGATGTGTGTCTTTATGTAGTTCTGAACCCGAGTCACTTCCCTGTCTGCATGATTCAGTATTCGGGTGTTTTCGGAATTTTCAGGTTTCCTAGGATTCCTTCTCAGTCTCATTTTCCTACTTCAGTCTTTCTCCATTCATGTTTATAGGTGGCACTAATCTACTAATACCAACTAACATAAATTTTGTACAGTACTAATTGTATTAACACTAACTTGTCTGTAACAGTCACTAGTTATGGGTAATTCTAATTTAATCATGTAAACTAACAGACTATCTCTATTTCTCTATTTCTAGACTGCTTTATAGCTGCCTCCCTGTTCTATCTCTAAATTGCCTGCCTTAATTCAGCAAAGTGTTCCCACCTGCTCTCCACTATCTCTACGTTGCCTAACTCTGCAATTGTCTTGTCCAGCGTTTCCCAACCTCTGTGCCGTGAGAGATTGATGGGTGTGCCGTGAGGAATTTCACTTTTTTTTTTAAATGAACATTTATTAATTATTATCTGCAAATAATATGCCATTGTAAAGTGTCTGTGCTGAAATATAGTGACTGGCAGAGTAATGTAATATTCGTCCGGGTGGCAGCAGGTAGCTAATTGCCTCGTTCCTTCTTAGAGACAAGAGAATTAGTGAACGCATGCGACAGGTCGTGGTGACAATGATGGAGAAGTTTTTAAAAAGGAAAAATGCAAACTCCGAACTGGACCCAGGTGAAAGCCTTAGTATGAGTGGTGGTAAAAAAGAAAGCGAAGACGGTGAGCTCGAGGCAATACAGCGAAAGCTATCTTTTGTTCGGATTTACTTTCACCGGGGATGAGACGACACCGACTCCATTATGCTTGGTGTGTGGCGAGAAGCTGTCCAACAGCGCCATGGTGCCAAGCAAGCTTAAACGCCATCTCCAAACGAAACACCCGTTGCTTCAAAACAAGCCGATAGACTATTTTGTTCACCTGCATGAAAACACAGAGAAACAGGCAACACCAAAAGGTAAATGAGAAAGCCCTCAAAGCTAGTTACCTAGTTGCTGAACTCATAGCTAAATCAAAAAAGTCCCACTCTGTGGCAGAGAGCATTAATACTACCTGCCTGCAAAGCCATTGTCAACGAGATGCTCGGCCCTGCCGTGGTTAAAGACATAGCTAAAGTCCCGCTCTCAGATAACACAATTGCCAGGCGTATTGATGACATGTCTACAGACATTGAAAGTCATGTTTTGGGAAAGATACGCATCAGTAGGAAATTTGCGTTGCAACTTGAGATGAGTCTACGGATATTAGTGGCTCTTTTCTCAGCTCTTGGCCAATGTGCGTTTTGTGGATGGAGATGCCATTAGAGAAAACGTCCTATTTTGCAATGCACTGCCAGAAAAAACAACAGGAGAGGAAATTTTTCGGGTCACATCGAAATATCTTGACCAGGGAGGAAAATTGCACAAGTGTTTGCACTGATGGAGCTGCAGCCATGGTCGGGCGCACCAGAGGCTTTGGAGGCCCTCGTTGCAAAGACTTTACCCGCAGAACTAGTTCCTGTGTTGGATGCTGTTGTGCGCATATTGAACTTTGTAAAGACACGACCTTTGAGAAGTCGTATATTTGCATCTTTGTGTGAGGAAACGGGAGCGGAGCATAACGCCTTATTGCTCCATACGGAGGTCAGATGGTTGTCACGCGGCAAGGTGCTGGCCCGTGTGTATGAGCTGCGGGAGGAACTTAAAGTGTTTCTGACAAATGAGAGGTCCGATTACTCAAATCTGTTTGCAAGTGATGATGAGTGGTGTGCAAAGCTGGCATAACTGGCAGATATATTTCATCATCTGAATGAACTCAACACACGGATGCAAGGTCTAAATGAAAACCTGCTTACAAGCATAGATGAAATAAATGGATTCGGTTTAAAGGTGCACCTCTGGCAACAACATGTGCAAAGTGCCAACCTTGAGATGTTCCCACTCACAGAGAAAAGGCAAGATCACACTGCTGCACTGTGCGAGGTAATAGGTAAACATTTGAAAACTCTTGAGGAGAAGTTGTCATTTTATTTCTCTTCAGCCTCCACTGGGTTAGGGACCCATACAGCTCAGTTGTTGGAAACAGTTACAGGAACAGGAGGAACTATCCATCCATCCATTATCGTAACCCGCTTATCCTGAACAGGGTCGCAGGGGGGCTGGAGCCTATCCCAGCATACATTGGGCTAAAGGCAGGAATACACCCTGGACAGGTCGCCAGTCCATCGGAGGGCACACACACCATTCATTCACACACTCACACACTCACACCTATGGGCAATTTAGACTCTCCAAGACTCTCACCTGCATGTCTTTGTACTGTGAGAGGAAACCGGCGTACCCGGAGGAAACCCACGCAGACACGAGGAGAACATGCAAACTCCGCACAGAGAGGCCCCGGCCAACGGGGATTCGAACCCAGGACCTCCTTGCTGTGAGGCGGCAGTGCTACCTACTGTACCATCCGTGCCGCCTCCAGGAGGAACTAACTGAACTGAAACAAGCCTAACTGCAATAAAATCTAAAAACAGAGAGAGACTGAGAACTGTTGAAGAAGAGCTTCATGTGTGTCTTTCTTCAATTCCTGCCAGGATATCAGCTTTGTGTTCATCTAAACAGGCCCAGGTTTCACACTGAGTGAGTATAAATAAATTGAGAAACTAATATTGTAATTATATATACTGTATCAGGCTACAGAGTGTCATTTTGTAACATTTTAGGTTGAAAAACACTGGTCTAGTCCCTAAGCCAGAGCCGTTTGTATTACATGCATGTCTTTGTGAATCCAGTCCGCATCTTCGAGCATCCCTTATCCCTTAGAGTATAAAAATACAAAGGTCTTTTTAACGACACAGTACCAAAGTGCGAAAAGAGCAGTGTAGTTCCTTCCAATCATTACAATATATTTTTATATTTTGTATATGACTGTAGCCTACTGAACCTATTGTGTACAGAATGTAATCTGCAGGTGGTTTCTATTGAGTTGGCCAACTCTACTACGAGCATTTTCTAGTGGTCACATGTGCATGTGTTTGTCCATATATTGCCCGTCCATGTGTCTGACCTGATGTCTCTGTTAGATCATCCTCACTCCCATGGCCTGCCTAGCTTGTGTCATTCCTCAAGTGTATTTAAAAGCCATCTGCTAGAAGTGAGTGACTAGAACAGCAAATTTGTAAAAAAGATCATAACACTGGGCAAGCTGCACTCATATTAAGTGAATAGTGTCAGCTTCTTTCTGTCCCTTACTGATAATCTAATCTGTGATCATTGGCTCTCTCTGTCCCTTTTGTATAATCTACAATGAAAGGTGCTGGTACTTCAAGGCCTTGGGTGTGAGAGCAGGTGCCAGGGCAGGGGGAGGGATGGTGCAGGCACTCTGGGGAGGTAATAAACCGGGATCAGTGCTCAGGGATGGGTGCTTGTGGTGGGCAGTGATTGGTGGATTCATTCTGAGTGACCCAAGTTTTAGATTTCTGATTGTTGCCAATAAAGATGGACGTATCAGAAAGTTGAATCTGTTCTCTTGGACTGCCCTTGAGACGCTCTCCTTGTGTGCACATTTGTTAATAAATGTGTCTCATCTAGTCTCATAATTCCCCTAAACAGTTGTCCAAGGATGTCAGAATGAACATGTGTGTGCATTAGTGTTCTGCAGTGGGTTGGTTGCATTTTCTCCTGGATTAGTTAAGTATTATTTGTTTGCTTGCTGATTCTAAATTCAGTTTAGTTGTCATTATAGTGTTCTGCTGTGTATTTGTTTGTTTGTTAGCTATTACAAGTGGTGTTTATTTAGATTACAGTGAAACTGGGTTAGGTGTTTGTTTCTCTCTGGTAAGCTAGGCTATTAAGTTAGGTTATTGTTTTACTGGCTGGCAGGCCACAGCTTTTGTTGTAGGAGGAGCCAATACTTTGCACCCTGCTCAGGGTATAATTACTGGCACACCTGAACTCACTTCAGTGTGCATTAGTGTTCTGCAGTGGGTTGGTTGCATTTTCTCATCAGGTGCACTTATGATGACAACTATGTTTAGAACAGCATTTCATGTATATTTTGCTAGTTTCTGGATGTGATGCTTTGACTTATGGTAGAACCTATGCACTTGTAAATCGCTTTGGATTAAAAGCGTCTGCCAAATGACTAAAATGTAAATGTAAATGTAACATGGTTAATTTTCACCAAGAAGGAGACTACGAAAAACTCTCAATGTTTCAAACTGCCTATTTCCTCTATCAGAAACGTTGTGCTACCCACTGCACCATCCGTGCCGCCTCCAGGAGGAACTAACTGAACTGAAACAAGACTGTGGTTTAAAGCTACGATTTGCTGATCTTCCTTTGGACAGTTTTTGGTTGACTGCTGCCAAGGAGTTCCCCATTCTGGCCAACAAAGCTGTTTTGACATTGCTCCCATTTTCCACAACATATCTGTGTGAGCTGAGCTTTTCAAGCCTAACTGCTATAAAATCTAAAAACAGAGAGAGACTGAGAGCTCCCATGGCCTGCCTCGTTTGTGTCATTCCTCAAGTGTATTTAAAAGCCATCTGCTAGAAGTGAGTGACTAGAACAGCAAATTTGTAAAAAAGATAAGAGATAACACTGGACAAGCTGCACTCATATTAAGTGAATAGTGTCAGCTTCTTTCTGTCCCTTCCTGATAATCTAATCTGTGATCATTGGCTCTCTCTGTCCCTTTTGTATAATCTACAATGAAAGGTGCTGGTACTTCAAGGCCTTGGGTGTGAGAGCAGGTGCCAGGGCAGGGGGAGGGATGGTGCAGGCACTCTGGGGAGGTAATAAACTGGGATCAGTGCTCAGGGATGGGTGCTTGTGGTGGGCAGTGATTGGTGGATTCATTCTGAGTGACCCAAGTTTTAGATTTCTGATTGTTGCCAATAAAGATGGACGTATCAGAAAGTTGAATCTGTTCTCTTGGACTGCCCTTGAGACGCTCTCCTTATGTGCACATTTGTTAATAAATGTGTCTCATCTAGTCTCATAATTCCCCTAAACAGTTGTCCAAGGATGTCAGAATGAACATGTGTGTGCATTAGTGTTCTGCAGTGGGTTGGTAGCATTTTCTCCTGGATTAGTTAAGTATTATTTGTTTGCTTGCTGATTCTAAATTCAGTTTAGTTGTCATTATAGTGTTCTGCTGTGTATTTGTTTGTTTGTTAGCTATTACAAGTGGTGTTTATTTAGATTCAGTGAAACTGGGTTAGGTGTTTGTTTCTCTCTGGTGAGCTAGGCTATTAAGTTAGGTTATTGTTTTACTGGCTGGCAGGCCACAGCTTTTGTTGTAGGAGGAGCCAATACTTTGCACCCTGCTCAGGGTATAATTACTGGCACACCTGAACTCACTTCAGTATGCATTAGTGTTCTGCAGTGGGTTGGTTGCATTTTCTCATCAGGTGCACTTATGATGACAACTATGTTTAGAACAGCATTTCATGTATATTTTGCTAGTTTCTGGATGTGATGCTTTGACTTATGGTAGAACCTATGCACTTGTAAATCGCTTTGGATTAAAAGCGTCTGCCAAATGACTAAAATGTAAATGTAAATGTAACATGGTTAATTTTCACCAAGAAGGAGACTACAAAAAACTCTCAAAGTTTCAAACTGCCTATTTCCTCTATCAGAAACGTTGTGCTACCCACTGCACCATCCGTGCCGCCTCCAGGAGGAACTAACTGAACTGAAACAAGACTGTGGTTTAAAGCTACGATTTGCTGATCTTCCTTTGGACAGTTTTTGTTGGCTCTCTCTGTCCCTTTTGTATAATCTACAATGAAAGGTGCTGGTACTTCAAGGCCTTGGGTGTGAGAGCAGGTGCCAGGGCAGGGGGAGGGTTGGTGCAGGCACTCTGGGGAGGTAATAAACCGGGATCAGTGCTCAGGGATGGATGCTTGTGGTGGGAAGTGATTGGTGGATTCATTCTGAGTGACCCAATTTTTAGATTTGCAACTGATTGTTGCCAATAAAGATCGACGTATCAGAAAGTTGAATCCGTTCTCTTGGACTGCCCTTGAGACGCTCTCATTGTGTGCACATTTGTTAAAAAATGTGTCTCATCTAGTCTCATAATTCCCCTAAACAGTTGTCCAAGGATGTCAGAATGAACATGGTTAATTTCCACCAAGAAGGAGACTACAAAAAACTCTCAATGTTTCAAACTGCCTATTTCCTCTATCAGAAACGTTATTAGAAAATAGAAGATAAATTAACTGTTGAAGTCAAGGCACGGTCTGGAAGGCCAAGAAAATGTCCAGATAGAATAGCCTGAGGCCTGGTGAGAAATGCTCAGAAGAACCCAAACATCACTGCAAAAGAGCTGCAAAAAAGAGCAGCAGACACAGGACAATGCACTTCAAACAAAAAAGACCTACATGGCAGTGTTGCCAGAAAGAAGCCTTTCCTACGACCTCAATGTTTGAAAGTCAGTCCAGACATTAAAGTCGAAAAAAGGTTGAATATTCCAGCAAGACAATGATCCATACCTCAAAATCATACCTCAAAATCAACCTTGAAGTACCTCCAGGAAAGGCGGATGAAGGTTTTGCAATGGCCATCACAGTTCACAATTATTGAAAATCGGTGGAGAGATCTCAAACATGCCATACATGCAAGGAGGCTGAAGAGGGCGTCATTGGCTCAGGCGGTTAGAGCAGTTGTCTGGCAGTCGGAGGGAATATCATGCAATGAAAGCTGATTGCCTATTGATCTAATATATAAAATGCCGTGCAAGGCATTGTATATGGAGTAGAGGCTTTGGAACCACCAATTTAATGCTTAACAGGAAATTTATTTTATTGTATTTTAAAAATAAAAAATATTTAGTAGTTTATTTTGATGCATTTACATTTGGGGTATTTTGTATCAAAATACATTTCAATGTATTTTTGCCCATCCCTGCTCATTCTGAATAGATATTGAACTTGTACTTTACTGCAAACAACCATCAATTTAATATTTGTGGATAGTCGCTTTTGTTTATTGTGATTTGTTGTATAATAAAATAGATTTCCTTTGGTCTTTCACTGGAGGGCGCTATCTCCTTATACAATGAACTGCAGGAAATGTGTTTTTCCCCTTTCGAATATACGCACAAGTGATTTTCTTACACAACAGAATAGAGCTAGTATTCTCTGGGAGCAAGTTACATACTTCTAACAAAAAAAATAAAGTTTACTGGACTGGACATCATTCCATAATTCCTAACTTATAGAATGGCATGCCACTTTGTTGAGAATCAGAGACACTTATTATATTAACATGGCCTTTTTAGGGGTTTAAAAGTGTGCATTTTTTATGGCCATGGTTTTTCCTGGCCAGAGAAAAGGCCAGTGCCTTCTGTGGTCTTAGTGCACAGCTGACTAAAGGTTTTGAAGAACTGAAGGGCAGGAGTGGAAAGACAACTGCTTCGGAAGCCACTCCATTAGGAAGGGTAAACTTGAAGAATTTAACGGCAAAAGAGCACGAGGGAGACAATGCCGTAAATGTATGAACACAATCGGAAGCAAAAGAGTATTCTGCAGATCCTCGCCATGACTCACCATAGACAGAGCTAGAACAAAGTGGTTGACAATACGTGAATCACGCAAGTCACTGAAAGAGAGAGACTTCTTTTCTTGCGGTACAGGCTGTAGGGAGGCTGGCTCTCCAGCTATATACCATTACATTACATTACATTAATGGCATTTGGCAGATGCTCTTATCCAGAGCGATGTACCTTTGATTAGACTAAGCAGGAGACAATCCTCCTCTGGAGCAATGCAGGGTTAAGGGTCTTACTGTGGCTACACCGGGGATCGAGCCACCGACCTTGCGGATCCCAGTCATGTACCTTAACCATTACACCACAGGCCACCCATGTAGACTTCTCCCAATTCTCCCTTGGGGATTTGTCCATGGCACTTTGAGGTCTTGGACCCTTTCAACATTGCTTTCCCCAGGTCTGACTTAAGCAAAAAGGAATGAAAGGGGGACTGTCTGTCCTTTCTGTATCTCGCTGTGTCCAGCTTGTCCTCTTGGCTGTGTTTATAGCCTTCATAAATGTACTCTAAATAATGGATACTCATGCTGTGGCCTCAATTGCGTTGTTGGGCTGTATCACTGAAAGTCACTTGTTATATTCTGTACAAGTGGAGAACAGTAGATGTTGCCATAAGCGGCTCAAATACTGAAGAGCAACGTTAAAAATTAATAGTTTTAAAGACAAATACTTGTGAAAAAACCTTTATTTTGCTTCAAATTATAAAAAAGCAGAACTATGTATAATTATGTCAATTCCAATGAATATAATAAAATAATATTGATATTATAGTGTAAGATTTTTGGATGCTATGACAATCTGCAGTACACAGCTCTTTGACCTTCTCTTGCATCTGGCAAAGGAAAAGCTGAGAAGTGCTGACGGAGGGCTCAGTGACATAAGTACATCCTGTGTTTTGCAGGTTCAGGCAGTGCTGAAATTGTCACAGAGATGGCGACTTCGCTGTACTGCTTTATCCTCTTGGTCTTCACGTCTCTCTCCACCTGGTCTGCTGAGGGTGAGTACAGGCACGGCTGCTGGTTCAAAACCAAGGCAATTAAGGACATCTGATGTGAAACACATCGTTTCACTTCTTTTGACAAAGACTTTGTTGCATTGGACCTAGCCTGTGCAAAAGGCTGAATTGCTTCATGCTGATGGAGATGCCACAGCATGGCTCTGAGGACAGTTGCAGTATGTTGAAGTAGGAACTTCAACTGGATTTTAGATATCTTATGTTCATTTATTGTCACTGAATGTAAAAAAAACCCATTTATGTAGTAAGGCGATGCTGTTGCCTAGGGCGCCTTGCATCTGGAGGACACCCAGTGGGTCCACAATTGTTATCTCTTTAGCCTTTCAGTTCATACAGAAATGTAACTCTAGGTGATGAAGGTTAGATAAAATGAGAAATAATTACACTGTGTTCCCATCATTCCACAGTAAGGAGTAACAAACAGTTTGTATGGCTGGACAATGGAGACTCCTTCAGTATGCAATGTTCCACCACTAAGAACGACTCCAAGGGCTTGTACTTAGTCTGGGGACTCCACGAAGAGAAAGAGCTGTTTTACCTGCATGGTTCCTCTTCCAAACTGACTGTCAACAAAGATTACCGTGGCAGACTGCAGACAGAAGGAAAGTTGAAGAACATCAAGATTAAACTGCCCAACATGACTGAGGATGACTCCGGAGTTTACTGGTGCAAGTACCAGAGCACGGACAATAAGGTTACAGTCAACGGCTCAATGGTTGTGGTGAACGGTAAGTTCACAGTTTGCTCACTGTGGCCATTTTCAGTTCATCTGGAACAGCTGATACAAACAAAAAAAACCCAAAAACAAGAAAATGGTTATATCAACCGTCCTGTAAGATAAGAGGTTTGTTTACGCGTCTGTCTTGTGTGACACAGGTCGACAATGTCCAAGGGATACAACAGTAACGTCCAACCTGGTGCTGGTCAGTGCCATCTCTGCTGGCTCTGTGTTCCTGCTGTGTTTCATAGTGCTGCTCCTCTGGCTGGTACCCAAGGTGAGTGTACACTTGAAGGGGGAGGGAGGGCTATCAACGGTCCAGTAACGACTCAAGAAAGATAAGTGCGATTAGACAGCTTTAAATAAAGTCGATGTATTTTACATGTCTGCATGTATTTTTCTGCATTTTAGGCAGCCAAAAGGGGATCTAGGCCAATCGTTGGTTTTATGTAACTCAACTGCCTATGTTTTCCTATAGCTTTGTGTGTCAGTTGTATACCACATAGAGCATGTGCTTTTGCACACACAAGCAGGTACACATGCACATGCATGAATGTGTACACACACATACAGTGTCACACACACACACACACACACACACACACAAAGACATGCAAAAACACACACGTACCCTGGCAAGGTACGATGCTTGAACAGTTGCATCATTCTTGTTTATAAAATCCTGCTGTGAGGGTGTTAATTTAGTCACCAGGGTTTTTGAGAGGACCTTCACAGGGTTTGAGCTAAGACGGAGGCGGGCTCTGTGCTGTTTTGACACATTCGGGTTGTGCAGAACAGTCAAAGCTGTAGCTCAGTCTTGCAAGCCCAACAGAAGCCGAGCAGCGTCTCGAATGTTGACAGCCCTGTTAAGGGCAACGCATCTCAGTTCCTGTCAGGGCCTACGTTGTGGTTATGGGTTCCTGCAGCCTGTTTTGAAAAGCGTATCTCAGGCATTGTTGTTAGATAGTGACTCTGCTGTGTCTGTTTGCAGATGGAGAAGTCTATGAGAAAGAAAAAGACGCATGCCAAGCGCAGCGACTCCGTTTATGAGGACATGCGCAAGAGCAACAGGGCCCACCAGCCCACCCAGCTGACCAATCATTTCCCCTGAAAATTTTTACAGAAACAGAAAACCTGTCTCTGATTCTGTTTCTCAGTGCCACAAAATATTCTGTCTAGGAAACATTTAAAGCAGTTTGGTGTTAATTAACTTGATGAGTGCTCTTCTACAGAAAAATGCAAATTGTATGTTGTGTCTACTGCTCTGTAAATGAATAAGTACTGGGATATACAAATGCACAGATGGTGGTGTGTGTTGTTCATAGTCAGCCCTTTTCACACTGTTCTCACTAAACCGTGAAGACCGTGAACATAACATGAACATGGAATACATCTAAAAACATTTCTTTGCACTTTTCCTCCTACCTTTGACTAATTATGCACCAGCGCTATGAAGTGTGTCTGGGACTTTCCAGGCCAGGTCTTTAAAACATTTATTCTCATTTTGATGGTCACCTTCCCACGCTAAACTGCCTCCCCCAGATCAGACTATAAGAAAAACAACAGTATGTGACTGAAAAAAATATGTATACCACTTTGTGAACGCTTTTTTCCTCTCTAAACTGTGTGATGACTGCGATGAACAGTTGAAGTCATATTCAATCAATTGAGTGTTGTTTAGCAAGACAGGTTTTTACAATGAGCTGTGTATCGTTATACTGCTTTGTGTAATACCAAATGTAAATATATATTAACATCTTGTCGGAAAGAGTTCAAGCTGAATGGACAAAATGCAATAATGTTATAATAAAAAATATATATCTGTTTATCACACTTGAGTGACTGGAAGTGATTATGCAAGCATACAAATTAAAGGTTACCAAAAAGCAAATGTGCTGGCCAGAGGGACACATCTGAGCAGACCCAAAGAGAGATTCTCCTAACCTCAGTGTCAACCGGGCACAGGGCCTATTTGATCATCAGATTTTTTAATTATTTTAAAAAAAAATTTTAATCGTAATACCACAACACGCAAATCAAACCGCTTACCTAGTCAAACACTGCTTACCTAGCCAAACAAATCATCCTAATACACAGGTAAATATCACAGATAAAGACAACGATTAAGGTTTACAGGGAAGTAGGGAGGGACAGGGAGAGGTACAGCTTGAAGAGGTGCATCTTCAGTTGAAGTTGAAGAGTTGAAAATGGCAAGAGATTCTGCTGTTCTGACCTCCACGGGGAGTTTGTTCCACCACCGTGGAGCCAGAACAGACAGTAGTCGTGAGTGGGAGGTGGAAGTTCGGAGAGGGGGAGGCGCCAGGCGGCCTGTGGTGGCTGAAAGAAGAGGTCTGGCAGGCGTGTTAGGGTCTGATGATTTTATGGTGGTTTAATTGAACAGTTTTAGTGGATATGGAAGAAAAGAAGCCGAGCTTTGTCAGACTTGTAAAACTTCCCAGGCTGGGAACAGATTACATTCCATTACATTACAAGGCATTTAGCAGACGCTCTTATCCAGAGCGACGTACAACAAAGTGCAGATCAAACACAAGTACAAGTGCAAAGAGGACCTGAGAGGACAGTACTTCATCTGTCATCGTGTGCAAGATGTGTGATGCCAATCACAATTCAACCAGCACAATGTTAAACCACACGTGATTGAAGGATGAAGATAAAACAATCGGCAGTGGAAAGCGGGGAAATTCCCATAACTTACAGTTTTTTTTTTACAATCACTTTGACACTAATTTCATTTTTCAAATCTACTGTGTTACTATAGACACAAAACTCAAAACAGATAATCAAAACTCCAAACACTTTTTTCAATTGCTTGGATACGATATACATAAACCAAAAATCATTTGATCACTGAACCAAATCACTTGTTCACAATGTCTCAACTTAACTTTCAAAGTATTAGCATTTAAAAATGAAATACACACATTACATTTGTTACACACAAATCTTTTCATTCAGTATAATGCATCCAACTACCAATGTATCCAATGCATTTTTTCATTAGCCTACTTTTGGAATTGTTTGTTCAGATGTGAAATAGGTCGGATGTCGCCCTGCTTGCGTCACGTGTCAGCCACCAGTTGTGGTCTTTCTAAAAGTGAAGCCACTCTAAGCCATAAAAGGTGGGGTGCAGGGTTGCTCTCAAAAAATAAGTAGGCCTAAATTATCCCATGGACTTGCTAGTTTATTTTGTAAGCGGCCGCTTCCCCGTGTTCTGTTCGTATATGATTCATACTGTTACTGTTGCCATATTATTGTAGCCAAGTTTGTGCTGAAAACAAAGATATGAAATTATTTGGAAAATATTGTCTTTCCATCCATTACAATGCTTCTAACTAACAATATACAGTGGTGTGAAAAAGTGTTTGCTCCCTTCCTGATTTCTTATTTTTTTGCATGTTTGTCACACTTAAAAGTTTCAGATCAAACAAATTTAAATATTATTCAAAGACAACACAAGTAAACACAAAATGCAGTTTTTAAATGAAGGTTTTTATTATTAAGGGAGAAAAAAATCCAAACCTACATGGCCCTGTGTGAAAAAGTGATTGCCCCCTAAACCTAATAACTGGTTGGGCCACCCTTAGCAGCACCAACTGCAATCAAGCGTTTGCGATAACTTGCAATGAGTCTCTTACAGCACTGTGGAGGAATTTTGGCCCACTCATCTTTGCAGAATTGTTGTAATTCAGCCACATTGGAGGGTTTTTCGAGCATGAACCGCCTTTTTAACCCTTATAGGATCTTCGTTTTTTTGTTACACAGGGGGTCCTGCCGGGTCTAGTGGATCCATAGCATTTTGGGGCTTTTAATTCAACACAATCAAACCTTTTTCTGTTAAAATACTCAGCAAATGTTTACTTCATCCCAATTGCAAGTAATATAAACAACACATATGTTAAATTAGTTCCCTTTACCTTTGTTAAATCACATTTATGAACTGAAATGGCACTCGTTTTTGTTTATTTTTTTAATCAAAATGTAACAAAATAAGAAATGAATCACAAAACAGGCTTTACTGGAATATAACCAACAAAAGTACAAATGAGGCAAGTTTTTCTAAAACTATAATGTATTATTTCTTTGAATTTCATTAGAAATTTAACCTACTCAGGCCTGGTTACACATAACACCTGTCTGCCCCATTGAACATAACACATACACATCACACTCATTAGCCCCATTGAATACAGCCATTTTTATCCCAGACTATTCCACACATGAGGGCCATAGTTTCACTGTGTGTGTATTGTATATGTACTTCCTGCACTGGGTGCATGAATATTTTGTTTTCCTGTCCATCTTGGGGCCACACACTTCTTTGTATTGCTGCCAGCCAAAATCTAGAACAATGAAAAGATAGATCTTGACTAACACTCCTCTTTCTCAGAAAAAATAATTATTTTACTGCAACAGCATCAAACACTTACCTCAGATGATGCGGATGATGAGGATGTGGCACCATCACCTTCCTCCTGAATCCTCCTTACAATGGCATGAAAAGGTCAAAAGTTGAGTTGATGTCTTGTACATGAGTGACTGCCATGCGTGTAGGTCCTGGTATCATCCGAATCACATTGGCAGCCATGCGTGGGGGTTCATTTCTTGCCATTTCTTGACATCCATATGTTGTCATTTGCATGCTGTTGACGGGCTGGTCCTGAGGCTCGCTTGCGTTTCGGAGCTGGCTGATGGGCTGGTCCTGTGCCTTGCTGCTCACTGGCTGGTCCTGTGGCTTGCAGCTCATTGGCTGGTCCTGGGGCTGGCTGCTGGCGGCCTGCTCCTGAGGCTGGCTGCTGGCGGCCAGGTCCTGAGGCGCGCTTGTGTTTCGGAGCTTTCTGACAGGCTGGTCTTATGGCTGGCTGATCACGGGCTGGTCCTATGGCTGGCTGATCACGGGCTGGTCCTATGGCTGGCTGCTCACAGGCTGTTCCTGGTTGATCACATAGTCCTGGTTGCTGAAGGGCTGGTCCTGAGGCTCTTTTACGCTTCAGAGCTGGTTGATGCTCATCCTCCTCTTCAGACTCAGTGTCAGACTCTGAATTTTCAGAAATGTGATCCTCACATTCTGAAACTTCTTCCCCTGCATCAAAATCCTCTGTCTCTTCCAATATCAACTGTAAGGCAGTCTGAACAGAGAATCGCTTTGCCATCTTGATCAGTTGTGGTATGGAACCACACTGAAAGAGGTATTTATAGTGGCTGGTCCCCAAGATTGGTTCCCGCAAGATAGAGGGTGAAATGTGTGGGAATATAGGTGCAGTTATGTTGCGACCTTGTGCGGGAACAGTGGGTGCACACTGTGGGTGCTCACACCAAGGGCCCATTCACCTGCTTTACTCTCTCCCTCTCCTTCTCTCTCTCTCTTTCACACACACTCACACACACACACACACACACAGACAGACAAACACACACACACACACACACACGGGCCCAGACAGGAGGATGGGAAAATGCACAGGACCTATGATTTCCACACTTTCACTAGCCCCGGGTCCAGTGGACCCAAAGACCCTGTATGTACTATAAATTTATTGGGGGGGTATACAGGGGGGGGTCATTGAAAATGTTTTTTGATTCATGTTCCTCAAAGAAAATGAGCCAAGGCCAATGAATCTTAGTTTGAAAAAATAATTATTTGTATCATTTTTCTGAAGCTAAAAACTGAAAACGGGTCCCACAGACCCGAAGACCTTATAAGGGTTAAGGTCATGCCACAGCATCTCAATTGGATTCAGGTCAGGACTTTGACTAGGCCACTCTTCATTTTGTTTTTCTTCAGCCATTCAGAGGTGGACTTGCTGTTGTGTTTTGGATCATTGTCCTGCTGCAGAACCCAAGTTTGTTTCAGCTTGAGGTCATGAACAGATGGCCGGACATTCTCCTTCAGGATTTTTTGGTAGACAGCAGAATTCATGGTTCCATTTATCACAGCAAGTCTTCCAGGTCCTGAAGCAGCAAAACAGCCCCAGACCATCACACTACCACCACCACCATATTTTACTGTTGGTATGATGTTCTTTTTCTGAAATGCGGTGTTACTTTTACACCAGATGTAATGGGACACACACCTTCCAAAAAGTTCAACTTTTGTCTCGTCAGACCACAGAGTATTTTCCCAACAGTCTTGGGGATCATCAAGATGTTTTCTGGCAAAATTGAGACGAGCCTTAATGTTCTTTTTGCTCAGCAGTGGTTTTCGTCTTGGAACTCTGTCATGCAGGCCATTTTTGCCCAGTCTCTTTCTTATGGTGGAGTCATGAACACTGACCTTAACTGAGGCAAGTGAGGCCTGCAGTTCTTTGGATGTTGTTGTGGGGTCTTTTGTGACCTCTTGGATGAGTCGTCCCTGCTCCCTTGGGGTAATTTTGGTCAGCCGGCCACTCCTGGGAAGGTTCACCACTGTTCCATTTTTTCGCCATTTGTGGATAATGGCTCTCACTGTGGTTCGCTGGAGTCCCAAAGCTTTAGAAATGGCTTTATAACCTTTTCCAGACTGATAGATCTCAATTACTTTCTTTTTCATTTGTTACTGAATTTCTGTAGATCTCGGCATGATGTCTAGCTTTTGAGGATCATTTGGTCTACTTCACTTTGTCAGGCAGGTCCTATTTAAGTGATTTCTTGATTGAGAACAGGTGTGGCAGTAATCAGGCCTGGGTGTGGCTAGAGAAATTGAACTCAGGTTTGATAAACCACAGTTAAGTTATGTTTTAACAGGGGGGGCAATCACTTTTTCACATGGCCATGTAGGTTTGGTTTTTTTTTCTCCCTTAAGAATAAAAACCTTCGTTTAAAAACTGCATTTTGTGTTTACTTGTGTTGTCTTTGAATAATATTTAAATTTGTTTGATGATCTGAAACATTTAAGTGTGACAAACATGCAAAAAAGTAAGAAATCAGGAAGGGGGCAAACACTTTTTCACACCACTGTATCTAACTACTCAAAATGAGAAGTAAGTGTAACATTACTAAAGCATAGTTTTATGGAAACTGATTACTGTTACAACATTCCATGTTTAGAAAATGAATGTTTTGGGATAAATGGTAAATGGTTAATGGTTGGAATTTATATTGCGCCTTTATCCAAAGTGCTGTGCAGTTGATGTTTCTCATTGACCCATTCATACACACACTCACACACCAACAGCGATTGGCTGCCATGCAAGGCACCAACCAGCTTGGATAAAGAAATCAATCACCAATTACTGTGGAACAGGATACATTTTACCACATTATCATTGAATGTAATATTGCATCACCATCCTTTGTCACAGGGGTTTTCAATCTTTTTTCACATGTACATTGGAGCTGGTGGTCAAATGACTGATGATTGATTTTTACATAGTGGTAAGAGCAGGAGTAAGGATGTGTATCCACCTGCAAGAACATAGCAACAACATGGAGCAGTCAGAGGATCCTTGTTAGAATAAAGATCAAGCAGTTAGAGGAGAAGGAAGAGGAGAAAGGAGGTGGTCAATGGAATGGCAGACGACAAGTACTTCTGAGAGGTGGCCTTGTTTCTCATCTTAGGGGTGGGGGGCGTTGTCCTAGTAGAGGACGGTGTCTTTCACTGCAGTCCAGGATTACTTTCCCACTTTGTACGCATAATTTTGTTTTACAATTGCTAAAAATTGTAAAAACAACTAAACAGTGAATCAATAGGTATCTTTTATGTGGGTGATGTGGGATGTGGGATGGCTTGCATCTATTTACCCATGTTTGCAAAGATTTGCAAATGTTAACATTCAATAAAGGTCTCCAATGGTTTACAGTTTATATTCCAATTTATTTTCAGACATTTTGCAAACAGATTAATATGTACTACTCCTATTAGTTATCAGCATGCAATAATAACATTTTGCAAGCTTACTAGTCAATATTTTCTAAAAGATAGACGCAAACCATAATACGCCTCGGCATATCAATAAACATGATCTTGGTATGGTCCATAAGGTCTTATATTATATTATATTATATTATATTATATTATATTATATTATATTATATTCCGGATTAACCAAATAGTTTTTCACTTTAAGAATAATCAAATACCAAAATTATTCACACCCCTACTGGCTAGTTTAAAAAAAAAAAAAAAAAGTTAAAAACTTATCCTCATTTGATTTGTTAACACTTGATAGTTTTGCTGCATAGGTATGTAACACTTTTGCTCTTGTGACATAAGCTCAAAGTACATAGAACCACACTTGTGACCTTCTCGTGGTTGTTGTTTGTGCTTACAGATCAGAGAGCGGTCTGACTAGAGCAGACGGATGAGATGAGAAGCGTAGCTAAAGGGGCCACTCTGACTGTGCTTGAGAGGAAATGGGGGGTCTTTTCACGTCAATAAATAACTTGTGGTTGACATACGCCTCGGCATAAATTCATATGCACTCTGAGTTGATTATCACTCATTTTACTGGGTGTAATATGTTCTCATGTCACACAGTAGTAAATGCTAGAAATATGGCACACAATGCCACATGTCACAATTAACACCATCTTTTAAGATTACAAAAGAGAGTTTCACCACATTTAGAAAGTAATTTATTCTCCTATATATAGGTTTGTGATTTCTCTGTGTACAAAGAATTTTATTTGTTTGCTTTAAAATGAAACCATTCGAAATATTCTACAGCCCCCTTCAGTCAGGCACCAGAACTCTGAACCCAATAGCAAGTCCGTGGAAGTGAAAGTTAGTCTTTAACTCTATAGCAGATCACACAGGCAGCGGTCGTTAACCAGCAACCGGCAAATGGGTGCAACAAGGGCGATCCAGAGAATGGACGCGGTCACAAGCAGAAAGTAAAAAACAGGCAGTCCAAACAGGCAGATAAACAGAATTGGAAATCAAGCTCCATACACAGGAGGTCATAGCAGAACAGAAGGATAATAACCAAATGAATCAAAATACAGGAGATCAGACAGGAATAAAAAGCTGGAAAGAATAGAGTGAACACATGACAATCTGGTGAAGAGAAAAGACAAATAGCGGGGTGTTTATACACAGATAATGAGAGAAATAACAATCAGGCATGGGAAACAAATTCAAAACATTGGTGCTAGCCTTCCAAGCAGTTAAGGGGTCTTCCCCAGCTTACCTACAAAAAATCATCAGACCCTACACCCCTGCCAGACCTCTTCGTTCATCCTCCACAGGCCGCTTGGCACCTCCCCCCCTATTTTTGGACAAGTGCAATAGTTGCACCCAATCATTACAATCCGGACACATTTTGTATTTGCACTCCCCATCATACCAGTGCAAAAAACCTAAGAATAATAATTATAAACTTTATTTAGGAAGCACCTTTCATACATGAAAATGTATCTCAATGTGCTGTACAATATTGCACTAAATAAAAACTATAATTAAAGTCAATGTTATGAATAGATAAATAAAACTGAGAATAATAAATAATAATATATATTTAGAAATAGAATAAGCAAATAAACAAAGGCACTGGATAGCATACAGTAGTGTGCAGTGATGATTATACACCACCACGTTGGTCTAAAAGGGGTCCTAATATATTAATATCGAGGGAAGCTGGAAGTAAGGAATGCGAGGCTGAAAGAAAGGTTGAAAATCCGGAAACTACCGAAATCACCCGAAAAGTGAAGCACGCAGACAGGGGAGTGACTCAGGCTCAGAAACATTCAGACACAGACATAACAGGGGATCACGAATGCAATAACTGTAGTGGGCAACAACAACCAGATATGAATGGTTATAAGAATAACTAACAAGAATAAACAATAAACACTAAAAACAGACAGAACAGATTCAGAAACATTACACTGTTTGGCATTTAAATAGGCCCAACGAATACACGTTTCACAGATGACTGTCACAAAGGTGCTTTATAGAGTAACAGAAGGGGGAAATACCTGTGCTAAGCCCACAAATAGCACATGAGGTAAAAAAGGCCCAAGTGGGGAGAAAAATCCTCGAACAGTTGTGAGAAAAAACTTCCCCATGGGAAGAAATCTTGGGAGGAACCTGGCTTTGGAGGATTCCCAACCTCCGCTGAGATGGTAATGGTTGAGGTATTAAGCAGGTAAAATAGAACGTCCACATGGATGGATGTAGAGTATACAGTTCAGAGGTTTGGGGGAGGGGGTGTGAATCTATCGAAGCGTAGGCATGCACCTGGGGAAGAACAGGACTGCAGCGATCCATGACCTCAGATTGGATGTCAAACCTATCAGTACATCGAACAAGATGGTAAATGGTTGGCATTTATAAAGCACCTTTGTAAGCCAGTAATAGGTAACATTTGGTGTCATGCGCTGGTCAGCTTGCTGACTGCCCCCTCCCGGAGAGTGCATTATTAGCCCCCCACCTTTTGGCACACATGCCTGTGGGGGAGAGCTAGAGAAGGACTCCTGGAGGAGTCTTCCTGGGCCCCCTGGGGAGCCTCCCCTTCTCTCACATTCCTTACAGGGTTAGAGCACAGGAATACTGGAGATGGCATAAAGATGTTTCATGATAATCCCAGGTCAGAATACAACAATGTTTGGTGTTATTCTGATTGGTTCAGTGCGACTGGTGTAATGGTCTAGTTTTTGTAACAGTCTACCTTTGATATCATAACCATCCAGGAGCCGAGGGAAAACTGGGCAAAAGCTGTCTCTGTAGAAACTATTTGTTTTAGCTCCCTGACCAAGGTCTCACTGGTGGGAGTTTGGCGGTAAATTACAGATGGATGACCCGTTTTTAGGGTCAAGAACTAAGGCCTGGATTTTGGACATAAGGAGAAGAAACCAAGCAATCTGGGGTTTTGTCTCCTTTCCTTTCATTCACCCAAATCAGGTTCATCTAAAAGGTATATTACCATGAGAGGCACAAATACATATTTACAGCATAATGCAGTTATCATGAAAACTCCCAACTACATCATTCATAGATATGATGGGGCGGGCTGTAGCATAGTGGTTAAGGTAAATGACTGGGACATGCAAAGTCTAATCCCGGTATAGCCACAATAAGATCCGCACAGCCGTTGGGCCCTTGAGAAAGTCCCTTAACCCTGCATTGGTCCAGGGGAGGATTGTCTCCTGCTTAGTCTAATCAACTGTACATCACTCTGGATAAGAGCATCGGCCAAATGCCAATAATGTAATGTAATAGAATGTCTTGTAACCTTTTGGACTGGACTGTTTGGACTACCTTTGGGGAGGTTCGGGCCATCGGCGCCGAAGGAGATAAGGGGAAGATGGACTGTGGCTGTGTTTTAGTTGAGAGGTCACAGGGGTCATGGGAAGAGAAGGTGCCTGTGACCCACCACCAGGGCACATCCTATGGGAAAGGCTCCGGACACTCCCACAGTGCCCTCATTTGGGCACTGCTGTCATTACACCGGTGACTGCTCTCCTAGATTATACTGCTATTGAGATAGTAAAACCTTGAAAACATTGTCCATGTGATCTTTGTATTATTGCATTAAGTCTTATGTAATGGTAACAGGGAGTGCATGTAAAATGGATAATCAAGAGGGAAGCTTCATGATAACTGCAACATAATAAAACATAAGGGTAATCTGTTTGGTATGGATGTGATCCAGTAAAATCAAGGAATCGGATGAGATACATTTCATAGCAAATGGAGTTTAATAAACCATAGTTTCAGTAACTCAAGGGAAAACCTACACGTCCTCTCTGGGAATCATCTCATTTCCCCTACTTAACAACCCCCAAGGGTGGGGGTCTAAATTCCAGATTTGACCACCCCTCCAGGTTGATTTATGGCACTGCCACCTGGTTTCAAACGTATGATTTGGCATAAAAGCAAGGGAGACAGACCAATCTGGGAAGATCGCATTCGACTTCCCACACAGCACGTTCTATGTATGTGTAGCAACACATTCGGCTTCCCACACAACATGTCTTGTGTATGTATGTATGTGTAGCAGCGGAAGATCGCATTCGACTTCCCACACGGCATATTCTATACTCTGTGTTTGTGTGTAGCCAAAGCAGGCTAGGTATGATTATTTACTCTATCTCTATTCTTAATTTGTGTATTTTGTAATTGACTGTGATATTCTGAAGCTAATAACCTACCTGTCTGCGAATAAACTATTTTGTTTGTAACTTGCGTGATCTCCATGACTCTAATTCATCTTGTACCTTTTCAGCCTAAATTACAACTGAATACTCAGGGGGAAATGGTGACTATAGACCGACTGATCAGCGGCTTGGTATATTCGTGGTGTTTCCAAGCTGCGAAAGGCAGTCAAGTTCGGCCCCTAAAAGGATTGGTGGTGTATGGCTCTTGTAATTTGGCGCGAAGGGAACCCATGGGCATTTATACGCTGGTTCCTGTCAAGTTCACTCTAAGGAGCCCTCTAAATACACGCCGACCTGGGCTCGCAAGTATCATGGCAGTATTTTGCATGTATTGTGTTGGCTAGACCCTCAGCCTCTGAGTTCTCCGCCGAACTGAAATTTCAGCAATAATGCTAATCCCGGGAGCATATATTGAGTAATGGTGATGCCGGTAAGAGTCGAGTGTAATCACTCCCGAGGTTTGCGTATGTTTCAAACCCAAATTTCTAAATTATATCTTAAATGGAGTCAGATAACGAAGGTAAATGTATTTACCCTACTGTGGAGATTCTTGGTCAGCCCAGACCAGTAAAGAGCGGAAGGCAGAGTGGTACTACTGTTTTTGTAACGTGGTTTATTCATTAGCTGATCTAGACTCTCCGCATAGCGGTCATTACTATTTAACCCTACTAATATTCTTCCAGCAACACCAGAAGGACAAGCATGCAAACCCCTTCGGCCCTCGCTAAATTCCGTCATTGGGTTAGCGTGGGGTTTTACACCTTTATCCAAAGCGCTGTACAATTGATGCTACTCATTCATCCATTCATACACACACTCACACAGCAACGGCTATTGGCTGCCAGGCACCAACAGGCACCAACAGGACACTTCGACACACCCAGGGGGGTGATCGGATCGGCAACCCTCCGACTGCCAGACAAATGCTCTCACTGTCTGAGCCAATGTTGCCCATATAAGATGTTATTCTAAGCTCCATCTCAATGCCAATACTGGTCATGTAATCATGAAACTAGGCTAAGCTACCTTCCTCCTGCGGTGTCATAGCCCAGCCCATTGAGCAGCAGACCCACTATATACCAAAGCTCTACCACTAATGTGCCCAATACACAGATGGGCAGTACCACAGTGACCACAGGGCTTCCAACCGATTAAGATCTGCTTAGTGCTTAGTCTGCTTAGTCCCCTGTGCATTTCTAAATAACCACAAGCCAACCATGTCCAGAAATAAAAATTTCTGAGTATCCCTCCCTTAAAAGCTTTAACTGATTATAAGCCTGAACATGAAGATGCGTTTTAATCTAGATTTAAATACTGAGACTGTGCCCAGCCTCCTTATGTGTTCCATAGCAGTGGGGCTGTGTATGAGAACCCACCCGTCAGTTATTTTTATATTTTTGTGATTACCAAGTTGCCTGCGTTTTGAGAACTGAGTGACATCAGTTCTTCATTCTGAGAACCTGAATATAAAGTCCTATAAAGTTTTTAAGATTCACGTTAAGAGCAGTCAGTTATCTATTGATTGCATTAGTTATAAGATACGATAATAAGATACGATTATGCACTAGCTCCACCGAATACGTCCTTCTCAGATACAGACCATACTTTAAAAAAACTGCTCCTGGTATGTGTGTTGAACCAGGTCGTAGCTTGTAACTCATGAACACATGATACACATCAGACATTTATTTAATTACTATCTCTGCTTAACATTTTTCTTCTTGGTGTCTATTAGTTAGTTTCTTCCGTGCGTTAACCATTTTTGGGAGTCAGAACGGAAGCGGAGCACAATAGGGTAATGTTTGCAGGGTGTGGACATTGGTAAATGGTCCATTTACATAGTGCCTTTATCCAAAGCGCTGTACAATTGATGCTTCTCATTCACCCATTCATACACACACTCACACACTCACACACTGATGGCGATTGGCTGCCATGCAAGGCGCCAACCAGCTTGTCAGGAGCATTTGGGGGTGAGGTGTTCCTCCCTCTGTTCCGGGAGTAGACATTATTATTTATTGTGTGTATTCCCATCTGTAAACCTCCCGGGATTTAGTGGCGAACACATTCGCTTAGCAGGGTTATTCCCTCAGTCGCGTCTGGCTCTCCGCCCAGCCTCAACCCTCACAACGCTACAGTTGCTTGGGCAGTCCACACTTTGCACATCATTCTGGTAAAAGTGAATCTGACTACAATACTTTTCCAAAACTCTGCAGGCTGTTAGATATCTGAGCAAACTAAAACAGTACCTGGCGAACCTGTTTTCATGGCTAACTATTTTGCAGTGTAGCCTCTGCAGTTCTGTTTGTGAAGTCTTCAGCAGACAGAAATAACTGACATACACACCTGGTTCCTGAAATATGTTTCTGATCTGTTGGACAGGTGTTTGCATGTTTTTCTTCATTATGGTGAGAATTCTTTGGTCATCAACTGTAGAGCCCCTTTGCAATTACTGAGGTCACGTGCTCTTTCTTCTTAATGATGTTTCAGTTGATTTTGGTTAGCCTAAGGTTTGGCCTACTGCATATCTGGCAGTTTTTTTCTTATTTCTCAGCCTCTTAATGGCTAGCTCCTTGACTTTCATTGACACAACCCTGGCCCTCATTTGGACAAATGACAATAACAGACTCCAAAGGCAATCAATAGCCTGGACTCAAGAGTCAAGACTAGATAATGAAAGCTCTCTTATACTTGCACAAAGGAAGCAATTGGTACACCTGACTCATCAGAAACACCTGTGAAGTAATTTGCCCCAAACATTACTGAGTACTGAAATGAGGGGCTATGTATAAAAAGTGCTGTCATTTTTTTTTTTTTACTTTAATAAAAGCTGAGAATTTGCAGATTTCCAAACATGTCAATGTTTGATTACAAACCTGAAATTGTGAAGTACAGAGCCAAATCAAGACAAAATATGTCTTTGTCCAAAACGTTATGTATATGCCTCTGTATATAAACTTAACCTTTAACAGACTAACACACCGACATTGCCTTGCCTACTGTGATCTTGGTGGCTAGCTTGAGATATCCTTTAACAGGATGTTCATATGTTTTTGCGTTGTGTAAGTGGCCCCCCACCACAACTCAAATCTGCAAAAAACACTTCTTCTGAAATATACAGCTCTATTTTTGGACAAGTGCAATAGTTGCACCCAATCATTACAATCTGGACACATTTTGCATTTGCACCCATCATACCAGTGCAAAAAACCTAAGAATAATAATCATAAACTTTATTTAGGAAGCACCTTTCATACATGAAAATGTATCTCAATGTGCTGTACAATATTGCACTTAATAAAAACTATAATGAAAGACAATGTTACGAATTGATAAATAAAACTGAGAATAATAAATAATAATATATATTTAGAAATAGAATCAACAAATAAACAAAGGCACTGGATAGCATACAGTAGTGTGCAGTGATGATTATACACCACCACTTTGGTCTAAAAGGGGTCCTAATATATTACTTCTTTCAAAATTAAAGTTTACCATTTTTTGGTGAAAATGTATTGAACAATATTATTGTAGGCAATGAGATCAAAAACATTTTTGTAAAAGAATGACTAATAAACAGAAACACTGAAAACATAATTTTTTTTAGAAAGATTGAAAGGTGTCACAATTTTTATTTTTTGACTTTTGCATAGCATAAACGCATGCTTGAAGGCTCATTCCATGATTGTTGATGTTAAACAATTTGTTTAAAATGGTTTGAAGCAAAATTATTCGGCAAAATTACTTCTGATGGTCAGACTTTGAGCAGTGTCAGTGTTAAACATGATGGCATGACGGAAGGAGCTCTCTGTTCACTTATTTTCATCTACATGAACCAATATTACATGAAATAAATACTTGAATAGTACTTGGTTTCTGATTTATCTTCATTGTGTCAAGTGTATCATCATCACTGCACACTACAGTACATGAAATGCAATGCAACGCAATTTAATGTAAAAAAGAATATCAAATTGCAAGAACTAGACATCAGATACAACTTTGAAATATAAGCAAACAGGTATATGTTTGAAGCTGCTTTTTAAGAATGCTACCAGAACGTGCCTCCATTTTCTAATTCTGGTGCGTAAACACATACGGCAGGCCACTCTTATTGCACGATACCCTTGCAGCAGTGAGGAGGCTAGCAGTGGGGGCTCCTGAGTTGAGCTTGGGTTGGGTTCCGCAGCTGTAGCCTACCCTAGCCCACTTAGAGGTTTGTCGCATTGTCTGTGCAGAGATGCTCTTCCGCATACCACTGTTGAAATGTGTGATTGCTTGATGTATCACAAATGTGGATAGGTGCTAAGCCATTAAGTGCTTTATAAACAAGTAAAAGGAACATAAAATAAAAAGAGATACAGGCATCCCATGCAATACATCATACAGGAAACCTGTATTTGGCACATGAGAGGTGTCAATGCACCAGATCACACCATCGTCAGGAACTCTGCAACCCTGAGGCAGTACTTCCTAAAATACCACAGCATTGAAATACTTTACAGCCATAATTCGGAGGGACATTAGAGACAGAGACATTAGTCGTCTGGCAGTTGGAGGATTGCCGGTTCGATCCCCCGCCCGGGCTGTGTCGAAGTGTCCCTGAGCAAGACTCCTAACCCCCAAATGCTCCTGACGAGCTGGTCGGCACCTTGCATGGCAGCCAATCGCCGTTGGTGTGTGAGTGTGTGTATGAATGCGTGAATGAGAAGCATCAATTGTACAGCGCTTTGGATGAAGGCGCTATATAAATGGCAAACATTTACATCAAATTATTTTAGGTGGTGGAATATTATGCCAAATTGCATTGCGCCCCCTGGTGGTTTCTACATGCTGTATATTTGCAAGTGTTAATACAGTACATGTATGTTGGTTCATGAGCATATATGCTAGGATCCATTCAACAATACAACATTATTATGAAAGGTAATATTCAACACAGAAAGAATATATAGAAAGGATATACCACAGAACAAAAAGCTTGCTGTCAGCAAAATTATGTGATGATAGTGTGGGCCATATACACTCAGTGACTTATTAAGTCTTCTGCTGCTGTAGCTGATCCACTTAGAGGTTTGACGCATATTCTGTTCAGAGATGCTCTTCTGCATACCACTGTTGTAAGGTGTGATTGTGTTACTGTCACCTTCCTGTCAGCTTTGACCAGTCTGGTCCTTCTCCACTGACCTCTCTTATTAACAAGGCATTTCTGTCTGCAGAACTGCTGCTCACTGGATGTTTTTTGTTTTTCACACCATTCTCTGCAAACTCTAGAAAAAAATAAAATAAATCCAGTGAGCAGCAGTTCTGTTGGCAGAAACGGCTTGTTAATGAGAGACATTAGAGGAGAATGGCCAGACCTCAAAGCTGACAGGAATGTGACAGTAACGCAAATAACCACACATTACAACAGTGGTATGCAGAATAGCATCTCTGAACACACATCACATCATAACTCGAAGTGGATAGGTCTAACAAATAAGTCTAATAAATACCTAATAAAGTGCACACTGAGTGTACATTTAAATTGCCTTTGTCAATGTGCAGACATTGACAGATGAATGTTGAGTGTTTCAATGCAAAAAAAAAAAAGCCTCCTCCCTCCCTCCACCTGGCTCTTCCCCCCATCTCCCTGTGTGGGTGGAGGTGATGGGCGGAAGGATGGAGAACACTGCCTTCTCAGCCGACAAAAGAGAAAATATGGCAACTTCCCATTAGAGGGCAGCAAAGCACCACGAATGGTTTTCCCTTTGACAATCAAACTTACATGGAAAACTATATCATTAATTATTTGGATTATTCAGTTTGTTTTATATATATATATATATATATATATATATATATATATATATATATATATATATATATATATATATATATATATATATATATTTTATATTTGTTTTTTGTAATTATTTGTTTTTGTAATTATTATTTAAATGATATTTTCTGCAATGGCTGTCAATAAATAAAAGGAATTGTCTTGTATAGCCTGTCCAAAAAAACCAAAACATTACATTTAATCAGTTATGTTATTTCTGTAGATTTTTTTTTCACCCTTTAAAGAATTCTAAGATTAGATTATTAAGGTACACTGAAAAGCTCATTGACAATCTAATGTCATGGCTTGTGCAGGAAGGAAACTGGTTCTGTGTTCACCTGCTTGTACATTTCTTGATCAACAGTAACCCTACATTGCATTAGCATTACATGGCTTGCATCAGGGCGGCCTGCATGACTGAGACCCGCAAGGTCGGTGGTTCGATCCCTGGTGTAGCCACAATAAGCTCTGCACAGCCGTTGGGCCCTTGAGCAAGCCCTTAACCCTGCATGGCTCCAGGGGAGGATTGTCTCCTGCTTTGTCTAATCAACTGTACGTCACTCTGGATGCCAAGTTCTTAATGATGAATACTATTACAACTGGTCCTGGAGAGGGCGGCTTGGTCAGGGTAAAGCATGCCACATTCTATGTTGTACATTTTTTATCTTAAGGTATACAATGACTGACTTTGCTGTTCCCATCTACGGAAGTGGGGCTCTCGTTAAACACAATGTCTCTCATCCCCCTGCTCAAGCTAGTCCTTGTTCCAGGTTAAAATAGTAATGTAATTTCCTTGTATACATTATCCATGATTAGTTTTGAAAATGGATACATCTGTTTTTGGAACGGCCAGGCTCTTTGTCATGATGTGTTACTGATTATTTCGTTGTCCTCGTGAGGAACTGCCACCCCTGTAACAAATCATCCCCTTAAATCTTCTGGATTTCAAGTTCTCTATGTTTGGCTTCCAATTCCAGTCTGACAGATGAGCGTATTACTGATACGTTCCATCTTTACCAGACAACATTTTGGAGCTGCCTTTGGTTCTTGCAACATTTTCCTGTCCATGTGTCTAGTCTGGCTAATATTGCTTACATGGAGCTATGTGTATCTCAGCAATGCAGCGTCGTACATGTCACTGTCCAGCCCTGTTTCTTCTGCATGTTCTGTAGGAGCACATCTGCATACGGCTTCCCCCACATCTGTATGGCATTAAAATATTGAGACCAGCACATGTATTCCGTCAGCAAACCAGCTCTGATAGCAACTTCCCGGCTCTTTTGCCTGCATCTCCCTCACTGATTCAGTGTGTGCGTGGGTGTGTGTGTGTGTGTGTGTGTGTGTGTGCCTACATGTGTGTAGTGTGTGAGCATTCTGTGTGTGTGTGTGGGTGTGTGGTGTGTATATGATGTTTGTGTGTGTGTGTGCCTACATGTGTGTAGTGTGTGAGCTTTATGCGTGTGTGTGGGTGTGTGGTGTGTATATGATGTTTGTGTGTGTGTGTGCCTACATGTGTGTAGTGTGTGTGCATTATGCGTGTGTGTGTGGGTGTGTGGTGTGTATATGATGTTTGTGTGTGTGTGTGCCTACATGTGTGTAGTGTGTGTGCATTATGCGTGTGTGTGTGGGTGTGTGGTGTGTATATGATGTTTGTGTGTGTGTGTGCCTGCATGTGTGTAGTGTGTGAGCGTTATGCGTGTGTGTGGGTGTGTGGTGTGTATATGATGTTTGTGTGTGTGTGTGCCTACATGTGTGTAGTGTGTGAGCGTTATGCGTGTGTGTGGGTGTGTGGTGTGTATATGATGTTTGTGTGTGTGTGTGCCTACATGTGTGTAGTGTGTGAGCGTTATGCGTGTGTGTGGGTGTGTGGTGTGTATATGATGTTTGTGTGTGTGTGTGCCTACATGTGTGTAGTGTGTGTGCATTATGCGTGTGTGTGTGGGTGTGTGGTGTGTATATGATGTTTGTGTGTGTGTGCCTGCATGTGTGTAGTGTGTGTGCATTATGCGTGTGTGTGTGGTGTGTATATGATGTTTGTGTGTGTGTGTGCATGCATGCCTGCATGTGTGTAGTGTGTGTGTGTGTGTACGTGCCTGCATGTGTGTAGTGTGTGTGTGTTGTATGTGTGTATGATGTGTGTGTGGTGTGTATATGATGTGTGTGTGTGTGTGTGTGTGGTGTGTGTTTGCGTGCGTGTGCATTTGTGTGTGTTGTGCGTGAGCACATTTGCACACACTCTGTCTTAATGTAATGTGTGTGTGCTTCAGTGCACGGAGGCCATGCATGCCTGCTGTCATGCGAAAGGATTTGCGGTTCTGGACACAAGAAAAATGTTGCAGTCTTTGCAGTGAGCGTGTCCCTTCAGAGCGTGTGTGCAAAGAGGGCGGCAGACCAAATGACAAACAGCGCTTCCCTAGTGCAGGGTGTATGTGACAGTGGCTCATTCCTGCAGCTGCAGGTCACAGAAGATATCTACAGTACCACTGATGCCACACAGCCCCATAGTTCCCTTCTTATTTTCACATTCTCTTAAGCTGTACTATGCACTCATTAAATTGCTATGCTACTTGTACTCGAGCCGAGGGCACTGCAGTGGAAGAACATGCACTTCTTCTATACACTTTCCCAATTAGCCTGTGACTATTTTCCACACTGCAAGCCACACAGCTTATTGCTGTTCAGCTAGTCTCGAGGACTGGAGACAGTGAGGGAATACATGTGATGTGCCCTATACAAGTAGGAGTGAGGAATGCTGTCAGGCTTAAAATCCTATCCTTCCCCATAAGAACAAAGGCAATTATGCACACAGGTCATAGCAAGCTAGTGAGAGAGTTGAGATTTAAAAGTATAGTGCCATGAAAAAATATTTGCCCTCTTTTTGATTTCCTCTATTATTGCATATTTGTCACACAGAATGATTTCAGATCTTTTGACAAAATGTAGTATTAGACAAAGGGCACTTAATGTTTTAAATTATTTCATTTATTTCATAAAAAAGTTATAAAACACCAATGTCGCCCCTGTGAAAAATGTAATTGTCCCCATGAACTTTATAACTGGTGGCACCACATTTAGGAGAAATAACTGCCAACAAGGGCTACCTATAATTGGATATCAGTCTTTCACATCGCTGTGGAGGAAGTTTAGCCCACTCTTCTTTACAAAACTGCTAATTCAGACAAACTGAATGGGCAGTTTTACACTTTGAGCATGGTAGGACCTCCTCATTTTAGGTCCAGTGTGAAAATATGCAATAATGGAGGAAATCAGGAAGGGGGCAAATAGTTTACACAGCACTATAGTCTATGTTATAAGGTTCAGAACAAGCTAATAAAAGCACCTTCAGTGACAAAGCTGGAACAACTATAGAGACGCTTCATTTCAAATTTACATTTCAATTCTGCCCTCTCCAAACAAGCCTCATTGTCACACACAGGTCTAGAATTTGGACAGCTCTTGTGCATTTTTCAACCAGTGTAATGAATTAATACAATGAACGTTTCATGCTATAAATGAGTAAATAAAACTAATGGAAATTAAATAGAATTAAAACGGACTCAAAAGAGAAAAAAACTGCATCTCTTTCTCCAGGTTTGTGTGGACTTATGGTAAGCACGGAGAACAGTGAAGCTTTCTTTAATTTGCGCCAGAGAGGAAGCTGGCCTACCTGAGGGGACTGGACGCACATGAAGAAAGTTGTGGTAACATAGTAACAGTTTTGCACTTGCACTGGAGCAGCACGTGCACTGGAGCAGCACTTTCTGTATTCCCTTGCAGTCACTTCTGCCTTTCGCCACCAGACAGCATCTGCTAAAGAGAGTTATTTCTAGTGTGTTCAGCCCATAGGTAAAAAAGTATGTCTGGAGGGCCTCTAATGGTGGAAAATATAATATACTATACACTCAACTGGTGAGTCAGCCCAGCTACCAAAAACAGCCTCAAAGCTGAAAGAGTGCAAAACTTTCACAGGTACCAGTGAAGCGGAAATATGTATGTATGGACAGCTGGGTCCTCGTCGCACTTGTCCCTGTGTTCGATTTACACCTAATTGTACGTTGCTCTGGATAACAGCATCTGCTAAATGCCTGTAAATGCGTGAGTAAATGTTGAGTAAACTGCTATGGATTAATGGAATAAAGCGAAATGTCCACAGTACCCCAGTGGAGAGCGTGCCGTGGGATATCCTTCCAGCGACCTCCGAAGCCTCAATGACGTGCGTGAATTGCAAATCAGCAGTTTTATTGTATTCATAACCATCACTTTAAAAATGTTTATCCATATTCAAATACATTTGTTATAGGATTTGAGTTGCTTCGTAAATCCTCCATTTATTTATATATATTATATCTTGTGCTTTTGATCATTCCTCTTGTTTGTTTTATAGCAGATTATGGAATGATCAAAGGGCAGTTTTTTGTCTAAAAGAGCAGCGCTACGGAAGTTTTAAATGGTTAACTTTTGTGCAGTCAATACGTTTAATTGCGCGTTGCACTGGCTACCGGGACACCACCATTTCTATGGCTATAAGAATAAACCTTCAAATTTAATTCGTTTACTGAGTTGCAATTTCGCATCAAGCCAGCACGCAAGGTCAGTTGCTCCTGCATACATAGATTACTCATGAAAAAAAGGTTCTTATTATTCCGTTTTTCTTTTTTTTCTCATTTTGGTCAATATTTTTTTTCACATTCAGAGGAAGGCACTGCTTTCCGACGTGTATACATATATTTGTGTGTGCTTACTGTATAAACAGAAATCCTGTTTTGATAACAAACACAGGAGCGCAGGTGTCTCTAAAGTACGAAACTACTAGAGTGGAAGAACAAACGGCAAACCGGGGAATCACAGCTCTTACGTCAGTTGTAGGATAAGACACATTGGAAAGTGCGGCTGTATGAAACTTGACGGGAATGAGCTCAAAGCCCGAGGAATATTAAGGGATTTTCAGAACAGCATAAATTCTTAACGTCTACTCTCTGGTTTGTACTGCAAAAAGGAACGGAACGAAACATGAAGAAGGCGTCAAACTCAGGTAGGCAAGTCCACCGGACTACTAGTAACCGGTTTTAATTACACTTCAACTTAGAATGATTGTATAATCGAAGTTGTCATCATTTGACTTGGCTGGCAGAACATTTAAAATGTTCATCTGCTCGTCGAATATGGTTCTTACATTTGCGCGAGCGGGGAGTTGGGGAAGTTGTTTTACGAGAAGAATATTACGCATTACAAACCAAATGCGTAATATTATAGCCTATTACTTCACAGCCGAAGGCTTACCCGAATCATCTTGACACAACTCCTCTACATCACGGGTCACCTTCTCGAACCCCACAGTACACGGCAATCAATCTTGTAGGCTGAATCACATTACGCGATAAGCTCATTCGCGACGATATTAAAGATTCTTCCTTAAATGGACAGGTAGCATCCAAATGTAACTGCACCCATTAGTGGTGTTTTTTATGGTTGTGTATTTTTGTTACCTACGTAACGAAAAGTGTATGCTTGGAGAACGGTGTGTACGCTATGATTACGAGGGTCTATGTGTACAGTAAATAGTAGGTGAATAGGGTCGGCTCGTGTGAAGTTCAAATGAAGATCACATTTTAGTGAAGAAGAAATTGAAAATGAAAATGACATAATATATATGTAAAAAGATAAATGAAGTGATCGGTCCAGCCCCAGGACCTGAAATACTTTCCGGTGAAGATCAATGAAAAGCATACGTGTAGGAAAAATGGATTGTCTACCAAATCTAATAGATGTCGTAAAGTGGCAATCAATTATGAATGAACAGAATTAACAATTTAAGGACAAGTTCTTATTTTGAAATGTGAAAAATATGATCGTTAATTAGAGGCTTAAATTGGTTAAACAAAGAACAGCCAGCAACAGCAACATGTAGGAAGTTTTATTTTTCCCCACGGGAAGTGTGTGATGAGGCTGATGGAGATATGAAATGACAGAAAGAAGAGAGGAAGAATGGTTAATACATAGAAACGAGAATACGTGTTACGAATGGAATTTAAGCAAAAACGTGAAGTGTACTGTATGCACTATACCAAATTGTCATTAGAAAACGTATTAGAAAATGGAGCTTGCATGTATTAAGAATAATGTTCAAGTCGAACTCTGTTCACCCATTCTTTTCACTTAAAGGCTTATCACAATCCTTCTTTGGTGGGCTATTAAATGCGTTTGATAAAGGACGCAGGGTTGGTTAGGACCCTAGATGTGTGTGTCACACACACATACACAATAAACAAACATACACAAAAAAATCACATGCACAGACTCATAGGCATACACATGCATGCACATGAACAGGCATGCATGCCATACACACAATTTCAGCATAGTGGATGCTGATCAACCGAGACATCTTGTATTTGGACTGTGGGATGGTAAACTCCAGGCTAATGTGTTTCTGCTGTCATTGTACTGGAGGTACAAGCAGTTATTCGCATTAGTGGCGACTGAAGCTTCAACTTGAGTCCCAAGAGTAAAGCCTGACGAAACCAAGCTCCCAGCATACATAAACGATACACAGTGAAAACAAATGGGTGAGCGACATGGTAAACTCAGGGAGAGTAAGTGACATGGTAAACTCAGGGAGAGTGAGTGACATGGTAAACGCAGGGAGAGTGAGTGACATGGTAAACGCAGGGAGAGTGAGTGACATGGTAAACTCAGGGAGAGTGAGTGACATGGTAAACTCAGGGAGAGTGAGTGACATGGTAAACTCAGGGAGAGTGAGTGACATGGTAAACTCAGGGAGAGTGAGTGACATGGTAAACTCAGGGAGAGTGAGTGACATGGTAAACTCAGGGAGAGTGAGTGACATGGTAAACTCAGGGAGAGTGAGTGACATGGTAAACTCAGGGAGAGTGAGTGACATGATAAACTCAGGGAGAGTGAGTGACATGGTAAACTCAGGGAGAGTGAGTGACATGGTAAACTCAGGGAGAGTGAGTGACATGGTAAACTCAGGGAGAGTGAGTGACATGGTAAACTCAGGGAGAGTGAGTGACATGGTAAACTCAGGGAGAGTGAGTGACATGGTAAACTCAGGGAGAGTGAGTGACATGATAAACTCAGGGAGAGTGAGTGACATGGTAAACGCAGGGAGAGTGAGTGACATGGTAAACTCAGGGAGAGTGAGTGACATGGTAAACTCAGGGAGAGTGAGTGACATGGTAAACTCAGGGAGAGTGAGTGACATGGTAAACTCAGGGAGAGTGAGTGACATGATAAACTCAGGGAGAGTGAGTGACATGGTAAACTCAGGGAGAGTGAGTGACATGGTAAACTCAGGGAGAGTGAGTGACATGGTAAACTCAGGGAGAGTGAGTGACATGGTAAACGCAGGGAGAGTGAGTGACATGGTAAACTCAGGGAGAGTGAGTGACATGGTAAACGCAGGGAGAGTGAGTGACATGGTAAACTCAGGGAGAGTGAGTGACATGGTAAACTCAGGGAGAACGAGTGCAGGCTGACATGGTAAACTCAGGGAGAACGAGTGCAGGCTGACATGGTAAACGCAGGGAGAGTGAGTGACATGGTAAACTCAGGGAGAGTGAGTGACATGGTAAACTCAGGGAGAGTGAGTGACATGGTAAACTCAGGGAGAGTGAGTGACATGGTAAACGCAGGGAGAGTGAGTGACATGGTAAACTCAGGGAGAGCGAGTGACATGGTAAACGCAGGGAGGCTCCGGGGCGTCCGCAGCCCTTAATGCAGCCTCATTATGCACCTCACCACTGCGCCTCTTCTGCCCCACGCTGACACGCTCAGCCCCAGGCAACTTACTGCATTAAATGCGTGGCCTAAAAATACCCTCGCCCCTGTCCTGCTCCGCATGTGTCACATGTCACCTCTGCTCTCGCTTGTCAAGCCAGTTTCCGTTTGTCAATGTGAGAGTGCATTGGACGTAGTTCCACAGTCGCCATCACGGCTCAACGTCAATGTTGCCCTTCAGTGTCTCATAGTGATTATAGTGCAATATATTGTATCTGCATATATTTTCATCCACATTATTTATGCATTGCATATGTAAACTGAAGCAAGCACTCTGGGCACACATCACAATGCATTCTAAGTATTTGGACAGTGAAACTATTTGTTGTTTTGGCTCCAGCACATTGCATTTGAAGTGACACAATCCATATGAAGATACGACGCAGACTGCCAGCTTTAATTTAAGGGTGTTTAAATCCATATCTAGTGATCCTTTTAGGAATTAGAGACATTTTAGAAAAGAGCAGAATGGTGTCAAACCGTTCTTCTTACCAAAAGAAAGTGAATTAATGACATTTAACCAACAACCAACACATAGGTCTGCCTTAATCATCTCAATTCATCATTTAGTTCTTTTTCTAGATCACCCACCCACATATTCTTGAACCGGTCACCAAATTGTCAAATAGAATGTTCCTGACACCATTCATTTTCCATGGATGTTTCTGGGATTAGCATCTAGCACAGGTTAAAATGTATAATAATTATAATTCACGCTTAGCTTTTGGCCATGCATGATCTTACGGCTAATTTGTCCCTTTCCTTGCCTTCTGGTGGAGCCGGTTATAAATGGAGTAATGTAAGGGTGTCCCACTCGCTGAAAGCAAAGCTTTCTGCTATTTGTATTCATAATCTGCAGACCGGCGGCACGGATGGTGCAGTGGGTAGCACTGCCGCCTCACAGCAAGGAGGTCCTGGGTTCGAATCCCCGTCGGCCGGGGCCTCTCTGTGCGGAGTTTGCATGCTCTCCCATGTGTCTGCGTGGGTTTCCTCCGGGAACTCCGGTTTCCTCCCACAGTCCAAAGACATGCAGGTTAGGCGGATTGGAGAGTCTAAATTGCCCATAGGTATGAGTGTGTGAGTGAATGGTGTGTGTGCCCTGTGATGGACTGGCGACCTGTCCAGGGTGTATTCCTGCCTTTCGCCCAATGTATGCTGGGATAGGCTCCAGCCCCCCTGCGACCCTGTTCAGGACAAGCGGGTTAAGATAATGGATGGATGGATCTGCAGACCCAGGAATGCGCTGATAGTCTCCGTCTTACAGCAGTGTGAGATGAACAGAGCCTCTCCACCGAGGGGAGGCTGGTAAAGATTATTGCAGGAACTGTGCAGGCAATCTACGCTCCCAGAAAGTCACATAATGGACAGGTCATGTAAATCACCCAATATGAATAAATCAATCATTGTATTTATGAAATGATTGTTACAAACTTTTCTGGATGTTAAAAAAAAAATAAATAGAAAAACACCTAAACAATAATATTGAAGCCTTTATAAGTTAGATGGATGCAAAATTTTGTTTTTATCGTTCTTGTTACATTTGCTGCTTTGTTTACATTTTTAGCCTGCATTGTTTATTATGACCATACCTAACCACAGTCTAGGTTTATTTTAGGTTTGTTAAACAGGTGGTCAAAAAAACGGATTCCCAGGAGGGCCAATGTTTGCAATTTGTTCCGCATGTGTGAGTATTCATTTCGTTACAGCAGCAATATTTGTTTATCTTCCAGCTGGGAATATATTTTGTATCATCTTAAAACAATTAAATGCAAAGTAAGGATTTCCGGTGGAAAACGTGGCAACAAGCATCCAGAGCCTTTTCAGCCGTGTTGTGTACACGAACAGGGTCTGAATCAGGCGTGGGTCTTTAGTGCTCTCCATCAGAACAAAGAGCCTCTGAGGGTCATGGCATGTGTAACTATGCAGCAGGAAGCCATGCCACCTGCTGAGTGCTGCATGATGTTATCAGGTAATTCAGAAATGAGCTTTCGCAATATTTTATAGGAAAGCAGTAAAATGGAGCCGTAGAGCTGTAAAAACACATTTCGGTGAGACCCGTGAAGACAGGACGGTCCTGAGGAGCATGGGGAAATGAGCGATCCTGCCCTGACACTTAACCAGGCACACCTCTTTCACAAACACTGCCCAGTTAAACACCAGAGAGAAACTGTCCTGAGTCCTTTTTCCAGCTCCCCCATTGGCTCTGTCTAGCTGTCTAAAATGAATAACTACTTCAGGTAGGTCTGCATTCATGCAGAATTCCTTAAGCAATCAATGTAGCTTCTCTGGCATTTTGTTAGCAGGAGCTGGAATGTTTTTGTTTTGGAATGGTGCCTAGTGCAAAGCAATTTCTAAAAATGTGGAATAATTTAGAAGTATGTTCCCATAGAATCTCGCCTGTGCATACTGCTTTTGCTTTTACATATTTGTTCTTACCTCTGGCAATGCTTGAACCATTCCTAAATACAGTGCGTGCACATGATCCTCCTCTCTCTCTGCTGTGTCAGACACAGAGACTCTGGCCATTCGCCACAGTCTTGTATTCTTCAGTTCAGAATGGATGTTTTGTGTAAAAACTGCTTTGGGCATAACATATTTTCAGCCTCCATTTTAAACTGACCTCAATATAAAACTACAGAGCCTGTCTTTTCATGGATACAATGTAGATTGTACAGTGCTAAATACCTTGCAAATGGTCTGTCACCCTAGTGCAGAGCATCCATAAAGGTGCAGCCACACTTACACCGAGATATAGACAACAGTGGGTGGACTGCTTCGTCAACCCTTCAAGTTCAGTGTGTGGGTGTGTGTGTGTGTGTGTGTGTGTGTGTGGGTCTCGATTATCCAACACCACTTGGATACAGCTTAATATCAAGTCAAGAGCTTGTTGCTTGCTATTTCAGGTTGAAAATGAACTGATAAGTGTCATGTATCGTACCTATCGTGGCCTGTGAGGTGATCATGGTGCAGCTGGGGAGCACCTATAAACTCTAATAAAGAGACGCATCTGCTGTGGAACCTCTGCTCCAGAGTACAGGGCCCAGGCCAGTCATGCTGCTCTGCCCTGAACAGCCTTGCCCTGTCTCTCAGCTCATTCTCCTTCAGTGAATAAAAACTGCTGGTTGATATGAGTGCGTAATTTACAGTATTTAGACTTGGGCCTTTTCATGTTTATATTTTAAATGTTCCTTGCTTTTACATACTCTGCTCCAATATGAACAGGCCTGTTTAGATGAGCTCTGTGGAATGATGTAATGATTAAAGTTTGATGAGAGATATATAATATATATATATATTTTTGATGATGACCTGTGGGTACCACTGAGTGTTTGGAGGTACATCCTGCAGTGATGTCATCACATGATCCTCCACAGAATGACAATGGGATCCTCTGTCCTGCTTAACATGAGAATTTTGGAATCTTGAGGAGTGAGAGTTTAATCAGCAGGGTAAATGTTAGAATCATTAAAAATGTGTTATTTTTAGCGGGAAACAATAATTTTGCTTTGTCAAATCAAGGTGATTTCTCAGGAAGCATGAAAATCCAAAGCCTAACAATCTAATAAGTTCCCTGATATGCACTTGTTCATTCCCCACATGTGTTGTTCATTGTACATGTGACTTTTTTAAAGCCATTGTTTTTGCTGTTGTGCAAAGGAACTCAGTCAATCATTGTGCAGTTGACCCACATTAGTATCAATTGCACGTATAGGGGAGTTAGTATATCGTTGGCTGATTAAAATGAATACATTTTGTTTAACGGACTGTGGCCAGCAACTTCTGTGGCGGAATGATTTAATCTTTCTGACCCAACTGTTCAGGAAGGTCTGCTTTCACCATGACAACAGAGGTCAGTAGTTCCTGTAGGGGTGAGGGTGAGAGGAGGGGGGGGGGGGGGCAGTGGTGGTGTAAGGTAGGGGAGGATACTGACTCAGCCTGCTGTCTCCATGCCGATGGAGCTGGTTGACCACTAGGTGGCCTGGCAGCCAGGGATGGAAAATATGCATGGAGGTGCTATTTTTTCTGAAGTCTCTGTGTGTGACCACACAGTTGAATTCCCCGAGAAAACTGATGGTTGTCTTTCCTCCCCCCAAAAAACACTCCCTCTGCTGACCCTCTCCCTTCCATTTCTCCACAGTGCTCTTTGCAGCACATGGCTGCTCTGGATGCCCAGAGAGTGAGTCATGGTTCCGCAGCTTCTTATATAGTTTATGGCATATTACACCGAGCGCAAACCTCCTGGCCTGGCCTAGTCGTCCGCCCGACTCTGTCTCTGGACCCAGAGAAGAAAAACAGCGAAGTCACTGAAGCAGCAGACGCCCGCACGAGTCTTGTGACTCTACGCTGAAGATGGTCCGCATTGCTTTTCTTTCACAGTAAATACTGTGTGCTTTTCTCTTCTGAGAAACTCCCTTTGGGCTTTTTTTTTTCCCTGTCAATAAAAAAAGGGGGAGGGGAGGAGGAGGGGGATGTTCGTTTTCACAAACCTCAAAGGGTCTATTATTCTACCAGGAAGAGACTCATGACTCACTGGGCTCAATTCGTCACCACGGTGGTTAAGATTTCACGTAAAGATTAGCTTCCTTGTGTGTAGACCCACTGCAGAGGAATGTGGCTGGTATACTATATTTTACAAGGAGGGCAAACATTGCTGAAATGCTGCACTTCATGACGTCATCAGCCAGTGTGTGGAGCCTTTTTATATAAATAGTAATGGTGTCACATTCACTAAGTGATACATCGTCTCAACCTCCACAATCCCAAGGGTATAATTAGGCCTGTCACATAGTTGCCATAGATGGTCGCCATCATCACCCACTTCTCTGCTGAAACACGTAGTATATTTACAATGAAAAAGCACAAGCTTTCAGTCTGATTAATCTAGGTATGGTCCTAATTCAATTCAACTAATGCACTAATAGCTAATAGTCCTTGTTATGGTCCATAAAAAGGTCACTGTTTTAATGCAAGCATGTACCGTGGAAAACAAAATAGCCCAAAAACACCGTGGATGACACACTCGATTAATGGTCAGATAACTGGAGGAAAATGCCACGTGTAGCATATTTTATCCACTGTGGTCTAGCATTTAAATGTGCACACTCTGCCAAAGTGTGAGATATTGTGGCCAAGCTCCATGTGCGCTGAGGTTAATGCTGTATTGTAATTACTGTAACTCTTCTGTGGGTTCATGGGAGGCAGGGGGAACTCTGGAGGAATGCAGCTTTGTGCATACGCTTACCGGCTGCTTTATTAGTATCTAGTACCCCCTATTTCCTAGTTGGACCCCCTATTTCATCCAGAGCAGTGATGGATTCTTTATGCTATGGATTCAATAAGGAGCTGGAAACATGTTGTGGATTTTGGTCCATGCTGACTTGATAGCCTCACGTAGTTCTTGCAGATTTCTTGGCCGTACATCTGTGCTGCAAACCCCCCCTTTCCACCTCATCCCAAAAGGTACTCTACTGAATTGAGTTCTGGGGACTGTGTGGGCCATTGCAGTAAACTGAAGTCTCTGTCATGTTTGAGATTACGTGTGCTTTGTGTCATACTGCATAATCCTGCTGGAAGTATACAAAATATGTGGCCATAAACGGATGCACATTGGCAGCAACGATGCTTAGGTATGATGTGGCATTGAAATGATGCACACCTGATATTAAGGGGAGATATTTGCCACAAAAACATTCCCCAAGTTTTGCACTATATTGTACGTTGCTCTGCCAAATGACTGTAATGCAATGTAACGTAATGAGAGGCAGCCCCATGATTCACCGTTTGGAGGAGCAGGCTATTTGCGTTAACGAGCAGGTGTGCCCAATAAGGTGGCCAGTGAGTGTATGGGAATGTGAAGTGCGTGAAAATGTTGGCATTAAATGAAGGTGTGAAAGATAATCTGAGTTTTTTGAGGGCTGGGTCAAAGGTTACTGAGCCAGTTTCTGGAGACTGAAGAAGAAATTGAAGGCTTCATGAGAGCACAAAAGAGAGAAAAGGAGAAAGAGGGAGAGGGACAAAACCTTGGTCATACTGGGAATAATACACTATATGCTGTTGGTCCTCCATGTGCCTCCAAAACAGCTCTGACCCGCTGAGGCATGGACTCTACAAGACCTCTGAAGGTGCCCTGTGGTATCTGGCACCAAGACCGTTAGCAGAAGATAATTTAAGTCCTGTAATTTACACACCCCACAGATGCTTGATCGGATTGAGATCTGGGCAATTTTTCCACATGAATGTCCGGACCTAGGGTTTCCCAGGAGAACATTGCCTAGAGCATCAAATGGGAAATGGGACTCATCAAACCAGGCAACCTTCCATTGCTCTGAGGTCCAGTTCCGACACTTGCGTGCCCATTGTAGGCACTTTCGATGGTGGACAGGGGTTAGCATGGGCACTCTGACCAGTCTGCGGCTACGTTGCCCTCACGCATCGATGTGCCCAACACCCTGTTGCTGGTTCCTGGTTTGTCTCTCCTCGGGCCACTGTCTGTAGGTACTCACCACTGCTGTCCGGGAGCTCCCCACAAGCCTTGCCGTTTCGGAGATACTCCGACCCAGTTGGCCCATAACGATTTGGCCCTTTTCCACTCAGGAGTCACTCAGGTCTTTATGCCTGCCCATTTCTCCCACATCCAACACATCGACTATGTGAGCCAACTGTTAAAATACCAATAGAACCAACTCTCTGATATATCCCAGACTTTGTCATATACCATTGTTACAAGACAATCAATGTTATTCGCTTAATCTGTGAGTGGTCATAATGTTTTGGGCTCATCGGTGTGCATTGCCTTCATTTCAGTATTAAAGTTTTGCTTTAACGTCATCCAAACTGAGCTCTTGCATAAAAGGCCATTCTTCAGATTTTAAGTACTGACCAAATTTCCCCCCCCCATTTTTTCCATTGTTCCCCAATGTTGGACGCTTGTCTGATGCGGCTACTTCCCCTGTCATTTGGGTGGGCACATTCTCCGGAATATGTAAATAGGCCTGCAGGTGGTCAATGACGTCTTTTGAAAGTCTTTTTTATCGCGTTTTATGTATTCGGCATCGAACTGTAGTTAGATTTGGGGTTTGGCATGGGAACCCTGCCCACACGACGCCCAGCCTGAGTATCTGAGCACACTTCTGAGAGTTGCATCTCATGATGAAGGCTCTAATCCTCTCTCTCTCTACAATGGCAGGAATCGCCAGGTTAGCAACGAGCAAGCCGAAGAGTGAAGAGGTTCCTGAGCCCGTCAGCCCCAGTGAGTCTCACCCACACACCCAGCACCTGCACCCTCTGCACCCCACACCCTCTGCCCGCCACACCCCCCCCACACCCTCTACACCCCACACCCTCTGGACCCCACACCCTCTGCCCCTGCACCCTCTGCACCCCACACCCTCTGGACCCCACACCCTCTACCCCCGCACCCTCTACACCCCACACCCTCTGCCCCTGCACCCTCTGCACCCCACACCCTCTGGACCCCACACCCTCTGCACGCCACACCCTCTGCACCCCACACCCTCTACCCCTGCACCCTCTGCACCCCACACCCTCTGGACCCCACACCCTCTGCACCCCACACCCTCTGCACCTCTGCACCCCACACCCTCTACCCCTGCACCCTCTGCACCCCACACCCTCTACCCCTGCACCCTCTGCCCCCGCACCCTCTGCACCCCATACCCTCTACCCCCGCACCCTCTGCACCCCACACCCTCTGGACCGCACACCCTCTGCACCCCACACCCTCTACACCCTACACCCTCTGGACCCCACACCCTCTGTACCCTGCACCCTCTGCACCCCACACCCTCTGGACCCCACACCCTCTACCCCTGCACCCTCTGCCCCTGCACCCTCTGCACCCCACACCCTCTGGACCCCACACCCTCTACCCCTGCACCCTCTGCCCCCGCACCCTCTGCACCCCATACCCTCTACCCCCGCACCCTCTGCACCCCACACCCTCTGGACCCCACACCGTCTGCCCCCGCACCCTCTGCACCCCATACCCTCTACCCCCGCACCCTCTGCACCCCACACCCTCTGGACCCCACACCGTCTGCCCCTGCACCCTCTGCACCCCACACCCTCTACACCCCACACCGTCTGCACCCGCACCCTCAATACCCTCACCCTTCTCTGAGGAAAGCTAGGCCCCTGCCAGGGACACTGGGGAGCCACAGAGCATCCTCTCATTCTTCTATTCTGTTTGGTTCCCCTTCTTTTTTCATCTCCTCTTGATCCTTCTTCTGCTTCGTTTTGCCCTGATGCCCTAAAGACGGCCCCTTTAGGGCGACTGTGTTGCCAGTGAGCTGTCCTTTACATAACCGCATCCTTGTGGTTGAGTCATGTGTTTGTTTATAGGTCCCATATAGAACGACGGCATTGGCTAATGTTTGCCTCCCCTGCTTGATTGCATCTATGTATACATGGGCTGTGTGCTGCATCAGTCTGTGTTTTTTGTGTGTGTGTTTTTGCGTGTGTATGTGTGTGTGCATGTCTATGTCTCTGTGCGTGTGTCTGTGTGCATGTCTGTGTGTGTGCTTGTGTCTGTGTGTATGTGTGTGTCTGTGCATGCCCACAGGATGTGCACTCATGCAGGAAGAATCTGCTTGTGTAAGGGCCAGCTTCCCGGGCGGGGGTGAGGGGCTGCTGGAGGCTTGTGAGTGTGTTTGTGCAGCAGCCATGTTGGGCTGACAGGAGCATTGAACAGCCTACCCAAGAGCAATGAAGACATCACTCTCACACCTCCACTGTGACCTGGAGGCCTGGTTCTGTCCTCCCCCGCACCACCACTGTGACCCCCAGGAGGCCTGGTTCTCTCCTCCCCCCACACCTCCACTGTGACCAGGAGGTCTGGTTCTCTCCTCTCTCCACACCTGCACCGTAACCCATTGGGGCCTGGCTGTTACCGCCCCTGCGTCTCCACTGTGACCCAAGGGGGACCTGGTTGTCACGCACCGTAACCCTGGAAGGCATTGACAAGAATGTCAATGGACATGGATGTCCCATGGACGAGGACATGGCAGATCCATTCTTTACCAGCACTGGGACGCGGAGACGCCAAAGTGGCTGACGTGACATAACTGTACCTTCCCTCAGACCTCCTGGTCAGACAGCCATCCGAGCCAAGTGACCACGGATCAAGGACTTACTCGTCTATTCGCTAGAGAGAAGCTTCATGATCCACTTGAAACCAACCATTGTATTCAAACAGGCCACCCTGATCAGCCTTTGTCACTGTGAGACACCCCCATCACTAAGACTTGCAGCACATCCCAGCCACAAACATCCCATCTTTCAGCATACTATGTACAGGTTACAAATCCAAGGTCACCAGACCAGTATAATGAACTAAAGCCAAGATTTTTTTGCTGCCTTTTTTGTTGACTAGTCAGAAGAGTCAGAGAGTTAATTGCAGAGGTCTGTGATGTGGCTGAGTTATGCACTGGTAGGAGACTGACCTCTAAGGCACTTCCGTTCCCTCATGCTGAGATCCCAGAAACTCTGAAAAGATTTTACGAGGCTGAAAGGAGGGGACTAATGTACCACGTGCCGGTGATGCACTCGGCAAAGACTGGTTCCAATACAGGCAGCTTTGTTCTGTGCTGTGCTGGAGCCCCCTGGCTGATTGTGCTCTCAGCCAGGAGATGCTGCCTTTATATGGGGCAGGGGGATGTTTGTCACGGGGTCCAAGCAGCAGTGAGTCACAGCGTGCAAGGATGGGGGTTATTAAGCGACAAGATATTTTTGACATGCCATTATGTCATTGCATTAATATCGCACTTCTGCATTCACACACTTTTTAGATATGTTGACGCCAATTGGGTCAAAAGCATGAGCCCTGGAATAGTGTAAAACTGGTGTGCATAAGGCCTGCGTGGTGCTTGAAGGGCTGACCCGTGTCCTGTTTCCATCTCTAGGATCATTGTCACTTGTATTTATTTGCCTTTTAATTATCTAACCTATATTTAACTGATGGTCTACTGAGAGCGCACACTTTCATAGGGATGTCTAGTGGAATTAGGGCGCTGCATGGAACAAGCTGCCCAATAGGACCAGCCATTTAGTTTTTGTACCAGGGCACAAGAGTTAATGCTCTTACTAAGCGAGCATACACCTATTGTTCTGCCATCGGCGACAGCAGCCAGCTACCAGCAGGACTGTAGACCAGCTAGGTTGCATTCTCTTATGAGCTGACCTGACTGCCTCTCCTCAGCAGTCTAACAGATTGCCATAGTGCTCTGAGATTATGGTGGGCCTGAAGCCATGCCAGTGCCAGGCTGCTAGTGGGCCACTGCTCTTTTGACGATCACTAGACAGCAAGTCAAGGAGCTAGGTTCAAAATCTCATCCGAAGAGCAGGCGTAGGCAGACAGATACGTCTGATGAGATATGAACTGTCTGATACTTGGTCAGATGTTGGCTGTCTGAGACTTGATCAGATGTTGGCTGTCTGAGACTTGGTCAGATGTTGGCTGTCTGATGTATATGGCCCCAATCTGTGTCCCAGCGGATTGCTGTTAGCAGGCACACTTCCACCCCCAGAACTCTGTGGAAATAACTTGTGACTGGGGGAGGTGGTTATCTGTGTTTGAAATAAACCTTTAATCTGATTTCAGATTCAGCGACTCTGCCTGAGCACTCCTTCAGCTGTTTCCCCTTATGGTGTGCCTGTCCTGGTCAATATTTCCAGGACTGAGTCAGATACAAGTGCATGTGTTTTTGTTTGATTTCAGAGAGATGCAGACACAGTCAAGTGGAACTGCTGATCAGTCGAGCCGCTGATGTAACATTGGGACTATGGGGAGGGTTTTGGTCTCAGGCATCATTTGCGTCTACCCTTTTGAAGCGGCACACAAAAGGAAAAGGCAAAGAAGTAAATCCTTGCTGGATGTGTCGATGTAAAATGGGAATGAGAACACAAGTGGCCTGAGGATCCTAATTTCACACTCCCATGCTTGGAATTAATACCCTTTAGTTGGGCAAACATAATCAGCAAGACCTTCTGAAAAATATTTGTTTAAAAATGTTTGACACTTCAAACTCCCCAAGGATACAGATGTAGAACACAGCTGTTTTTGTTTACCAGAGGGAGAGGGTGAACATGTGGCATTTGTCACTGTGTAAGAAAAAAAGAGATAGTTCACAAATTTAAGGTACCAGAAAGAGGCTCAGCCCCTTTCCCGATCTGTGGACCCCTTTAAAGTCTGGCATTCCTCAACCTCCCCGTAGGTTCGTAACCATGGTTACAGGTCACAGTGAAATGAAAGCGGAAGTTCAGTCTCATAACTGTAATGCTTTAATGCTTGGATTTGTTCAGCAGCCTCACTGACTCACAGGCACATTGAGTGACCCTTGACCTCAATCAAGCGGGGAGGAGATGTCAAAGGTCGCTGTGCATCCTCCCTTCCCGAATGGCGAGACAATCCGATAATCAGGGATGTGGAATGCCGGACTCCTCCGCTTGCTTTTTCTGATTAGCGTGAAGCTGACGAGGCAAGGAATCGCGCATTATGATTTGCTTGTGTTTGAAAAGCTAAAAGTGTGATTTCGGTTCCAACTCCTTACGGTGCAAAAGACTTGGAAACTTTTCTTTCATGAAAGCCTGATGCAGATCCGGTGTCTTTCTGACACAGGGACTAGGTAAACAGCTCTCCGGACTTGAGGCTGGGGGCTCAGAAATCATTTGGGTTGAGGCTTGAGTTCCTGAAGTCTTTCTAGCAATAAGTCGACTGGGTTATTTTGGGCTGGGGAGTTCGAGTCACATGACTTGGGTTTCCATTTCAAAGGCACAATGCAGCTTTAGTGTCAAGGCAGAAAAGGAAAAAAAAAGGAGCAAGTACGAAAAACGGCAGTAGAGTCTCCGTATGATCAGCACATGGCAATGTGGTCATTCTGGATGCAGTCATTATCATAGCAGATTGAAGAAATTAAACTCGAGAGAGAGAGTGAGAGAGAGCGAGAAAGAGAAAAAGAGAGAGAGCGAGGGAGACAGACCGAGAAAGAGAGAGGGCGAGGGAGACAGAAAGAAAGTGAGAGAGGGAGAGGGAGGGAGATACTGAATAAGCAAGAGAGAGAGAGAGAGAGAGAGAGAGAGGGAGAGTGAGAGAGAGAGAGAGAGAGAGAGAGAGGGGAAGTCTCCACAAAAAAAGGAAAAAAGCAGACGTTCCATGTGGCTGTTTGAGGGTGTGATCTAGTTATGGAGGGAGACAAAATCGCAGGTAAGTTTGCAGTTCGTTCGCGGGACTCTCTGGGGCTGCGGGAGATCGCTTTCTGGGGTTATCGGAGTTCGGTCGTGTTGTTTCCTCACAGAAACTTTCAGTGAGCGGCAGCTTTCCTGAGCCGCGGAACTGCCCGGAGTCAGTCTGGGTTTCGTTTGGCTGCAGTCTGACGCGGAGAGCTAAGAGTTCTCCAGCATGTCTGCCTGTCCGTCTGTCTGTCTGTCTGCTCGCATGCCAGCCTGTCAGGCAGTCTCTGCTGACCGATGGAGCTAAAGAGGATTTCACAGAGCCGTTGTTGTGGCTCCCAGACAGGAATGTTTGCTGATAGGACTGCCCATGAGTTCTGTCACTTTTCTCATTTTATCGGCTACTTCTTTTGCCCTGCAGTTTCAGTATTCAGGCTGTATTGACAGGAAGAGAGGGGTATTTATAGCTTGTCCTCTATGCTGCTTAAACCACCTCTGCGTGTCGTCACTCTGTCTGCACAGTACAAGCTGATAGACCAGCGATGTGCAATGAGGGTTCCTGTCTGTGAAAGCTAGTCCGACTACCTTGTCATTGCCGTATGTGTTTTGTGTCTTCCTGAGACTTTTCCTTTGAATAATGCCTTGAAGTGGGAATGAGACCGAATGCATTGCTGGGGTCCCACAGTACCGAGCATACAAGCTGTCCGACCCCAGGCCTGGAACATCTCTCCAGAGCGCTGGTGTTTGAATGGTGTGCTGTGGCTAATTCTACCATGCTCACCAACTCAGCCACCCCCCCCCCCCCCCCCCCCCCCCTGCTCCCCAAATAGACTAGACGCTGCATTCTGTGGTCTCCAAGGCCTCTGATGACATGCTGTAATGGGATGAGATGTTACCCAGATTGAGACTGGGTGGGTGGGAGGGAGGGGGGTGGGTGAGGGGGAGCCGGGGGGAGGGGGGGTACTGGGGGAGATGGGGAATGGCAGTAGTAAACTCTACGCTCAGTGTAAAAGAGTCGTCCTGTTACTTCAGCAAAATCTTGGCTGTCCGGCACGAGTCTCCGCTCAGACGCACGAGGAACACACGCTGCATGGATGTCAGATACACTGTTGCTGCGCTACTACATTGACATATAGAACTGTCACAGCTATGAACCAAATTAGATCCAAATGAATAGTTTTCCAGTAATGAGATGTTTAATTTTGTTGCAAGGGACAGGACTGTTGACAAATGTGTGAAAGCCGTGAAGATGTGTTGGTCCTGCGAGATTTCTCACCCAAAGGGAGATAACAGCCACACAATTACAGGCTGACGGTTCTGCCTCTAACTCAGCCATGTTGTGGCAGCGCGTAAGCATAGACATCTCCCTCCTAAGTTGCATTTTGACTTTTATACTGGCAAACAACTGGTTTGGGGAAAGTTTGTGACAACATATGTATAATATGGCAGCTCATACAGGGCATGAGATCAGGATAGACATAAGGCCAGTTTCAAAATTGAATGTAGTTTAAGACTAGGCTTAGTCTGTGTCTGTGAAACTGGCCCATTGTTTGCTATAGCAATAGGAGAACCTGGGAATGAAGGAGAGTGATCTCCTGTGCAGGCAATTCAGTACTACAGCAGGGTCCCAATCAAAGCTCTGCAGTTCAACATATGCCCACAAGGTGGCAGTGGTGCAGTTGTGCTGCAGCCATCGCTATCAAAAGCTGTGGTCTTCCTCCAGAAGGCAGTCGAAGTAGATAATCTCCATTCCACTGAGTTTTGTAAAATGTTCTCTGCTGATAATTAATATTCTTTTATGGTGGCCACACATTCCTGTCGTTCAGAGCAACAGCCAAATCTCTGGAGCTAGACCCCTGTGGGGGCAGTGAGGACAGAGTCTGATGTCATGGAGATCTTTTTCTGAAGGCACATTTTTATAGGGTAAATCTTGGGGAGTGCTACTTCCTGGTCTTGCTTACTTTGTGTTTTGAATTGGTTTCCACGGCAACTATAGAGCAAAAGCACCACTGTTCTGAGTGCATTATGGAGATTATTGTGTTGTGGGACCCTGTGTTTCCCTCTTAAACTGCTTCTTTGGATTTTTGGACATGAGTGTTGCATGGACCAATATTGCATAGAGACATTGTGAATCAGGCATTAATTAGCCTTTTGGTGCCTATAGAGTGAGTATAAAAGAGAAGTCTTGTGAGAAGTCACTGCACTGACCACTGAACTCTAACTTCCACTCCATCTGTCTACCTCAACTAATACATTCTATTATGACTGGCCCATGGAAGACCATAACTAGAAGGGCCAATGAGGTTGTAGGAACTGAGGACTGGAAGTATAATCTCACAGAAGCATAATAAGTAACATTTTCGCAGGGTATGAATGTGACATCACAGCATATTTGCAGGCAGGTGTATTGCCTTGATGAGGACAGTGATATCAATGGGCAACGCGACGACAAGCAGCAAAATGTTATGGATACCAAGCCTTACTGTGGATCCCATAAGCTGCAGCTGAGCAAACGCGGTAATGAGGTCTCCTTAGCCCAGCCAGGGAGTATCTTACAGGAACAGTACAGTGAATCATAAAAACATGTTTCCCCCCTGCGGACAGCTGGCTTGGGTTTAAACGGCTGTGATCTTTCAGGTTTTCCATTCATTATATCTTGATAATTAGTGCTGCAGCGTGTTTGTGTTTGTCATAAGTGGCGGTTTGTGCATATCTTGGCGGTGCTGTTTCAGTGCCAGTACTGAGGCTGTGTAGGAGGAGGGATGCCAGCGGGAGGAGAGATTCGGAATGAACAGATATCCAGCTGGATACTTGGGAAAGGGAGCGGGAATGGTGGCCAGAAACCAGCGGAAAAACAGCAAATATCAGAGGGGATATTTTGAGTGAGCAGTACTTATTTGACCTTCAAGCCCTGTTCTTTACCCCTCTTTTAATTTTAGTTCCTTAAGGTGTGTTTGCTTGTGCCATAGCAGGATGTCCCTGTGTATTCGCTTATATACAGGTCTTCAGAGGCTCCTCTCTGAGAAGAGTTAAACCTGCATATCTCGTTTGGACGTGGCTGTGTCACACTGCCAGTACTCCAAGCTCTGATACTGTGGAGGAAGTTCTACTGCTATCCGCTTTCCATAAAACAACTGTATGGGATTTCCTCTATGAGTCACAGCTTTGCACTCTGTTTCTGTTCTCCCCCCACCTCTCTCTCTCTCTCTTTCTCTCAATCTGTCTCTCTCTCTTTCTCTCACTCTCTCTCTTTCTTTCTCTCTGTCTCTCTCTCACTCTCTCTCTTTCTCTCTCTCTCACTCTATCTTTCATTCTCTCTCTCGCTGTCTTTCTCTCTCACTCTTACTCTCTCACTCTCTCTCTCTCTGTATTATTTTCAAGCCAGTGAAGCTTGAAAAAATTGGCTAGAGAATACTTGACAGGAAGCTGGGCATTTTGGTTCCTGGAAACCACACCTTTCGGTGTGAAAAGTGCACCAGTGTGCTTGTCAGATGGAGGTGCTGGGTAATGGCAGTGTTGGTATTTGACCACTTTCACTGTGGAGGTGTTGGGTAATGGCAGTGTTGGTATTTGACCACTCTCGCTGTGGAGGTGCTGGGTAATCTTGGAGGAGTGTTGGTGTAAGATCACTCTCGCTGTGGAGGTGCTGGGTAATCTTGGAGGAGTGTTGGTGTAAGATCACTCTCGCTGTGGAGGTGCTGGGTAATCTTGGAGGAGTGTTGGTGTAAGATCACTCTCGCTGTGGAGGTGCTGGGTAATCTTGGAGGAGTGTTGGTGTAAGATCACTCTCACTGTGGAGGTGCTGGGTAATCTTGGAGGAGTGTTGGTGTATGATCTCTCTCACTGTGGAGGTGCTGGGTAATCTTGGAGGAGTGTTGGTGTATGATCTCTCTCGCTGTGGAGGTGCTAGGTAACCATGGGGGAGTGTTGGTGTATGATCACTCTTACTGTGCAGGTGCTGGGTAATCTTGGGGGAGTGCTGGTGTTTGGGCTCTCTGGCTGTGTGCCCAGGGGAAGCTGTAACTGCAGTAGTGCACATTCAGGTGGCCAGCGTGCTGCCTGCTGTAGAGACCATAGGAGAGACTGACAAACACGCATCGCTACCGTGCCGGCATACGCTGTGTTAATAGGAGCAACTGCCGAGACGAGTTTAACAACCTCTTCTGCTCAGCGCTTTTATTATTCTCCTTCATTTCAACCATAACTCTTGCCGTTTTATTGATTTTTTTTTTTTCTTCGACATCAGCTGCAGTGTACCAAAATAAAGCCAGTGATCCATAAACCCGTAAAGTGCAAAGCTGTCGTGTTGAGAAGTCGCTTGGAAGTAGAGCATCGCTAAGATAAACTAAATGCCAGAGCAAAATGAATGCCCTGGCCTGATGCATGGAAGTGAATGGGATAGTGACCTTTGCGATCAGGCCACTCTGAAGCAGCTAGCCAGTTCGCTGCACAGTCAGGGCACTGTGACCAGAGTGTAAGCACATACAGAGGGTACGCGCATCCCATTTAGATGGGAACATGTGAGGTTTGGGGAGGTGGGGGTTGGAGTGTGTGTGCAGTCCAGCTCTCCAGCACATGGCAAGTCCGTGCCAGGAATGAAGTCAACGACACAAGCGTTTCTCAGGTGTAGGCCACGAGCAGCAAGCCAACGCTCCGACTTACACAACACGACAAAACGGCCCTTTGTCTCAAGGCTCCCGAGATGTCTATCGCTGGAGGCTCTCGGTGCACGTTAAGCGCTTAAATATGTTTGTTTTGGGGGCTGTTTCTGCTGTTGTTTTGTGGAGCCGTGATGCAGAGTGAGCCTGCGTGCAGCCTGGCAGTGGTAAATAGAGCAGCATCTGGTCTGGCACACCCAGAGGAGCCTCACGCACTTACCCACCCCCCTCTGCTCTCGCCTCCCACACACCTACACTTGGACTTCCTGTGCAGAACCTGTGTTTCCTGCGTAGACCGGAGCCCAAAAACCGGACCGGGGCTGTCAGAAACAGTCTGGTTTCTCCATCATTTCCAGCTGCCGGGAAACCAGAACTACAGTACAAATACGAGCTGTGAGTTTTACTGTATTTTCTGTAGTTTATTATGTTGGAATCCCTTGAACTCCAGGAAGATTAAGGGCGCTGATATGGGAGGGATGAGGAGAGTGTCTGCTTTGCCATTTTTCCAAATTAATTATATGTCATATGATGTCATACAATTGAATCCGCGTTATGGTGAAGAGTTATTTGGCTGTGTGTTTACAGGTCCCTAAGCAATATGGATTTTTATTGCTGATTTTGTATTCCTTTTCATCACATGGGAACATTATAATGAGCTTCATTCCTCAGGATCATTGCCACGGTTTGTCTTGGATAGTTCATGCACCCATTGGCTTTTAATAGTGTGAACCAAATTAAAACATGCACTGTGTTTACAATGGATGGGAGCCTTCAGTGGAGCACTGAAGCCTTGCCTGCCACGTATGATACACCTTGTATGTGGGATGGAGAGCGTAGACTGTGGAACATTTAAACTATTCCAGAACAAACAGGCTACAGAACATTACTGGACTACCACCTATATAATGTTTTAATGTGTATGGCTGTGTCCAAAGCAGTTATTTTTGAGCAGTGATTCTGGGCTCATTCCAAACAGCTATTTTATCCGTTGTCGTCGTCTCCTCAACTGACCCAGAAAATCGATCAGGTCCACCATCTTTTGGGGCATTCTAACCTGTTAAACGGTTCTTGATGGAGCTATGAGCGAGAAGCTAGTAGGCTTCTTAAGGGT